>NW_027315868.1:520000-565000 GCF_026437365.1 Eucyclogobius newberryi
GATCTCCTCCTCATGTCCTCCTCATGTTCTCCTCATGTCCTCCTCATGTTCTCCTCATGTTCTCCTCTTCAGATCTCCTCCTCATGTTCTCCTCAAGTTCTCCTCATGTCCTCCTCATGTTCTCTTCATGTTCTCCTCTTCAGATCTCCTCCTCATGTTCTCCTCATGTTCTCCTCATGTTCTCCCCCTCATGTTCTCCTCATATTCTCCTCATGTTCTCCTCATGTTCTCCTCATGTTCTCCTCATGTTCTCCTCCTCAGATCTCCTCCTCATGTCCTCCTCATGTTCTCCTCATGTCCTCCTCATGTTCTCCTCATGTCCTCCTCATGTCCTCCTCATGTTCTCCTCATGTCCTCCTCATGTTCTCCTCATGTCCTCCTCATGTCCTCCTCATGTTCTCCTCATGTCCTCCTCACGTTCTCCTCATGTTCTCCTCTTCAGATCTGGTACTACACCAATGGGATCCTGAGAGAAGCCGGGTTTGTCGAGTCCATTGTTCCGTACATCACTCTGAGCACCGGAGCTGTGGAGACGCTGGCTGCAGTCATGTCTGTGAGTACTGCAAATACTACTACTACAGCAAATACTACTACTACTACTACTACTACTACTACTACTACTACTACTACTACTGCTACTACTATGGCTGCAGTCATGTCTGTGAGTACTGCAAATACTACTACTACAGCAAATACTACTACTACAGCAAATACTACTACTACTACTACTACTACTACTACTACTACTATGGCTGCAGTCATGTCTGTGAGTACTGCAAATACTACTACTACAGCAAATACTACTACTACTACTACTACTACTACTACTACTACTACTACTATGGCTGCAGTCATGTCTGTGAGTACTGCAAATACTACTACTACTGCAAATACTACTACTACTACTACTACTACTACTACTACTACTACTACTACTACTACTATGGCTGCAGTCATGTCTGTGAGGACTGCAAATACTACTACTACTGCAAATACTACTTCTACTACTACCACTACTACTACTATGGCTGCAGTCATGTCTGTGAGTACTGCAAATACTACTACTACCGCAAATACTACTACTACTACTACTACTACTATGGCTGCAGTCATGTCTGTGGGTACTGCAAATACTACTACTACTGCAAATACTACTACTACTACTACTACTACTACTACAACTACTATGGCTGCATTCATGTCTGTGAGTACTGCAAATACTACTACTACTGCAAATACTACTACTACTACTACCACTACTACTACTATGGCTGCAGTCATGTCTGTGAGTACTGCAAATACTACTACTACTGCAAATACTACTACTACTACTACTACTATGGCTGCAGTCATGTCTGTGAGTACTGCAAATACTACTACTACTGCAAATACTACTACTACTACTACTACTGCTACTATGGCTGCAGTCATGTCTGTGTGTACTGCAAATACTGCTACTACTGCAAATACTACTACTACTACTACTATGGCTGCAGTCATGTCTGTGAGTACTGCAAATACTACTACTACTGCAAATAGTATTACTACTACTACTATGGCTGCAGTCATGTCTGTGAGTACTTCAAATACTACTACTACTGCAAATACTACTACTACTGCAAATACTACTACTACTACTTCTATGGCCGCAGTCATGTCTGTGAGTACTGCAAATACTACTACTACTGCAAATACTACTACTACTACTACTACTACTACTATTGCTGCAGTCATGTCTGTGAGTACTGCAAATACTACTACTACTGCAAACACTACTACTACTACTACTATGGCTGCAGTGCAGTCATGTCTGTGAGTATTGGAAATACTACTACTACTTCAAATACTACTACTACTACTACTATGGCTGCAGTCATGTCTGTGAGTACTGCAAATACTACTACTACTGCAAATACTACTACTACTACTACTGTGGCTGCAGTCATGTCTGTGAGTACTGCAAATACTACTACTACTGCAAATACTACTACTACTACTACTACTACTACTATGGCTGCAGTCATGTCTGTGTTTACTGCAAATACTGCTACTACTGCAAATACTACTACTACTACTACTACTACTATGGCTGCAGTCATGTCTGTGAGTACTGCAAATACTACTACTACTGCAAATACTATTACTACTACTACTATGAAAGCAGTCATGTCTGTGAGTACTGCAAATACTACTACTACTGCAAATACTACTACTACTACTACTACTATGGCTGCAGTCATGTCTGTGAGTACTATAAATACTACTACTACTGCAATACTACTACTACTACTACTATGGCTAGAATCATGTCTGTGAGTACTGCAAATACTACTACTACTGCAAATACTACTACTACTACTTCTATGGCTGCAGTCATGTCTGTGAGTACTGCAAATACTACTACTACTGCAAATACTACTACTACTACTACTATTGCTGCAGTCATGTCTGTGAGTACTGCAAATGCTACTACTACTGCAAATACTACTACTACTACTACTATGGCTGCAGTCATGTCTGTGAGTACTGCAAATACTACTACTACTGCAAATACTCTCACTACTACTACTACTATGGCTGCAGTCATGTCTGTGAGTACTGCAAATACTACTACTACTGCAAATACTACTACTACTACGGCTGCAGTCATGTCTGTGAGTACTGCAAATACTACTACTACTGTAAATACTACTACTACTACTGCTATGGCTGCAGTGCAGTCATGTCTGTGAGTACTGGAAATACTACTACTACTTCAAATACTACTACTACTACTACTATGGCTGCAGTCATGTCTGTGAGTACTGCAAATACTACTACTACTGCAAATACTACTACTACTACTACTATGGCTGCAGTCATATCTGTGAGTACTGCAAATACTACTACTACTGCAAATACTACTACTACTACTACTACTACTACTATGGCTGCAGTCATGTCTGTGTGTACTGCAAATACTGCTACTACTGCAAATACTACTACTACTACTACTACTACTATGGCTGCAGTCATGTCTGTGAGTACTGCAAATACTACTACTACTGCAAATACTATTACTACTACTACTATGGCTGCAGTCATGTCTGTGAGTACTGCAAATACTACTACTACTGCAAATACTACTACTACTACTACTACTATGAATGCAGTCATGTCTGTAAGTACTGCAAATACTACTACTACTGCAAATACTACTACTACGACTACTATTGCTGCAGTCATGTCTGTGAATACTGCAAATGCTACTACTACTGCAAATACTACTACTACTACTACTATGGCTGCAGTCATGTCTTTGAGTACTGCAAATACTACTACTACTGCAAATACTACTACTACTACTACTACGGCTGCAGTCATGTCTGTGAGTACTGCAAATACTACTACTACTGTAAATACTACTAGTGCTATGGCTGCAGTGCAGTCATGTCTGTGAGTACTGGAAATACTACTACTACTTCAAATACTACTACTACTACTACTATGGCTGCAGTCATGTCTGTGAGTACTGCAAATACTACTACTACTGCAAATACTACTACTACTATGGCTGCAGTCATGTCTGTGACTACTGCAAATACTACTACTACTGCAAATACTACTACTACGACTACTATTGCTGCAGTCATGTCTGTGAATACTGCAAATGCTACTACTACTGCAAATACTACTACTACTACTACTATGGCTGCAGTCATGTCTGTGAGTACTGCAAATACTACTACTACTGCAAATACTACTACTACTGTAAATACTACTACTGCTATGGCTGCAGTGCAGTCATGTCTTTGAGTACTGGAAATACTACTACTACTTCAAATACTACTACTACTACTACTATGGCTGCAGTCATGTCTGTGAGTACTGCAAATACTACTACTACTGCAAATACTACTACTACTATGGCTGCAGTCATGTCTGTGACTACTGCAAATACTACTTCTACTGAAATTCTTCTACTACTACTACTATGGCTGCAGTCATGTCTGTGAGTACTGCAAATACTCACAGACTGCAAATACTACTACTACTGCAAATACTACTACTACTACTACTACTATGGCTGCAGTCATGTCTGTGAGTACTGGAAATACTACTACTACTGCAAATACTACTACTACTACTATGGCTGCAGTCATGTCTGTGAGTACTGCAAATACTAGTACTACTGCAAATACTACTACTACTACTACTATGGCCGCAGTCATGTCTGTGAGTACTGCAAATACTACTACTGCAAATACTACTACTATGGCTGCAGTCATGTCTGTGAGTACTGCAAATACTACTACTACTGTAAATACTACTACTACTACTGCTATGGCTGCAGTGCAGTCATGTCTGTGAGTACTGGAAATACTACTACTACTTCAAATACTACTACTACTACTACTATGGCTGCAGTCATGTCTGTGAGTACTGCAAATACTACTACTACTGCAAATACTACTACTACTATGGCTGCAGTCATGTCTGTGACTACTGCAAATACTACTTCTACTGCAAATTCTTCTAATACTACTACTATGGCTGCAGTCATGTCTGTGAGTACTGCAAATACTCACAGACTGCAAATACTACTACTACTGCAAATACTACTACTACTACTACCACTATGGCTGCAGTCATGTCTGTGAGTACTGGAAATACTACTACTACTGCAAATACTACTACTACTACTACTACTACTATGGCTGCTGTCATGTCTGTGAGTACTGCAAATACTAGTACTACTGCAAATATTACTACTACTACTACTACTATGGCTGCAATCATGTCTGTGAGTACTGCAAATACTACTACTACTGCAAATACTACTACTACTACTTCTATGGCCGCAGTCATGTCTGTGAGTACTGCAAATACTACTACTGCAAATACTACTACTACTACTACTATGGCTGCAGTCATGTCTGTGAGTACTGCAAATACTACTACTACTGCAAATACTACTACTACTACTACTATTGCTGCAATCATGTCTGTGAGTACTGCAAATGCTACTACTACTGCAAATACTACTACTACTACTACTATGGCTGCAGTCATGTCTGTGAGTACTGCAAATACTACTACTACTGCAAATACTCTCACTACTACTACTACTATGGCTGCAGTCATGTCTGTGAGTACTGCAAATACTACTACTACTGCAAATACTACTACTACTACTACTACGGCTGCAGTCATGTCTGTGAGTACTGCAAATACTACTACTACTGTAAATACTACTACTACTACTACTACTACTATGGCTGCAGTCATGTCTGTGAGTACTGCAAATACTACTACTACTGCAAATACTACTACTACTACTACTACTATGGCTGCAGTCATGTCTGTGAGTACTGCAAATACTACTACTACTGCAATACCACTACTACTACTACTATGGCTGCAATCATGTCTGTGAGTACTGCAAATACTACTACTACTGCAAATACTACTACTACTGCAAATACTACTACTACTACTTCTATGGCCGCAGTCATGTCTGTGAGTACTGCAAATACTACTACTACTGCAAATACTACTACTACTACTACTATGGCTGCAGTCATGTCTGTGAGTACTGCAAATACTACTACTACTGCAAATACTACTACTACTACTACTACTATTGCTGCAGTCATGTCTGTGAGTACTGCAAATACTACTACTACTGCAAACACTACTACTACTACTACTATGGCTGCAGTGCAGTCATGTCTCTGAGTATTGGAAATACTACTACTACTTCAAATACTACTACTACTACTACTACTATGGCTGCAGTCATGTCTGTGAGTACTGCAAATACTACTACTACTGCAAATACTACTACTACTACTACTATGGCTGCAGTCATGTCTGTGAGTACTGCAAATACTACTACTACTGCAAATACTACTACTACTACTACTACTACTACTATGGCTGCAGTCATGTCTGTGTGTACTGCTAATACTGCTACTACTGCAAATACTACTACTACTACTACTACTACTACTATGGCTGCAGTCATGTCTGTGAGTACTGCAAATACTACTACTACTGCAAATACTATTACTACTACTACTATGGCTGCAGTCATGTCTGTGA
Organism: Eucyclogobius newberryi; assembly: GCF_026437365.1. Taxonomy (NCBI): domain Eukaryota; kingdom Metazoa; phylum Chordata; class Actinopteri; order Gobiiformes; family Gobiidae; genus Eucyclogobius; species Eucyclogobius newberryi. The sequence continues at coordinate 526,085 of NW_027315868.1, forward strand.
GTACTGCAAATACTACTACTACTGCAAATACTACTACTACTACTACTACTATGGCTGCAGTCATGTTTGTAAGTACTGCAAATACTACTACTACTGCAATACTACTACTACTACTACTATGGCTGCAATCATGTCTGTGAGTACTGCAAATACTACTACTACTGCAAATACTACTACTACTACTTCTATGGCCGCATTCATGTCTGTGAGTTCTGCAAATACTACTGCTGCAAATACTACTACTACTACTACTATGGCTGCAGTCATGTCTGTGAGTACTGCAAATACTACTACTACTGCAAATACTACTACTACTACTACTATTGCTGCAGTCATGTCTGTGAATACTGCAAATGCTACTACTACTGCAAATACTACTACTACTACTACTATGGCTGCAGTCATGTCTGTGAGTACTGCAAATACTACTACTACTGCAAATACTACTACTACTACTACTACTACGGCTGCAGTCATGTCTGTGAGTACTGCAAATACTACTACTACTGTAAATACTACTACTACTACTGCTATGGCTGCAGTGCAGTCATGTCTGTGAGTACTGGAAATACTACTACTACTTCAAATACTACTACTACTACTACTATGGCTGCAGTCATGTCTGTGAGTACTGCAAATACTACTACTACTGCAAATACTACTACTACTATGGCTGCAGTCATGTCTGTGACTACTGCAAATACTACTTCTACTGCAAATTCTTCTACTACTACTACTATGGCTGCAGTCATGTCTGTGAGTACTGCAAATACTCACAGACTGCAAATACTACTACTACTGCAAATACTACTACTACTACTACTACTATGGCTGCAGTCATGTCTGTGAGTACTGGAAATACTACTACTACTGCAAATACTACTACTACTACTATGGCTGCAGTCATGTCTGTGAGTACTGCAAATACTAGTACTACTGCAAATACTACTACTACTACTACTATGGCTGCAATCATGTCTGTGAGTACTGCAAATACTACTACTACTGCAAATACTACTACTACTACTTCTATGGCCGCAGTCATGTCTGTGAGTACTGCAAACACTACTACTGCAAATACTACTACTACTACTACTATGGCTGCAGTAATGTCTGTGAGTACTGCAAATACTACTACTACTGCATATACTACTACTACTACTACTACGGCTGCAGTCATGTCTGTGAGTACTGCAAATACTACTACTACTGTAAATACTACTACTACTACTGCTATGGCTGCAGTGCAGTCATGTCTGTGAGTACTGGAAATACTACTACTACTTCAAATACTACTACTACTAATACTATGGCTGCAGTCATGTCTGTGAGTACTGCAAATACTACTACTACTGCAAATACTACTACTACTATGGCTGCAGTCATGTCTGTGACTACTGCAAATACTACTTCTACTGCAAATTCTTCTACTACTACTACTATGGCTGCAGTCATGTCTGTGAGTACTGCAAATACTCACAGACTGCAAATACTACTACTACTGCAAATACTACTACTATTACTACCACTATGGCTGCAGTCATGTCTGTGAGTACTGGAAATACTACTACTACTGCAAATACTACTACTATGGCTGCAGTCATGTCTGTGAGTACTGCAAATACTAGTACTACTGCAAATATTACTACTACTACTACTATGGCTGCAATCTTGTCTGTGAGTACTGCAAATACTACTACTACTGCAAATACTACTACTACTACTTCTATGGCCGCAGTCATGTCTGTGACTACTGCAAATACTACTTCTACTGCAAATTCTTCTACTACTACTACTATGGCTGCAGTCATGTCTGTGAGTACTGCAAATACTCACAGACTGCAAATACTACTACTACTGCAAATACTACTACTACTACTACTACTATGGCTGCAGTCATGTCTGTGAGTACTGGAAATACTACTACTACTGCAAATACTACTACTACTACTATGGCTGCAGTCATGTCTGTGAGTACTGCAAATACTAGTACTACTGCAAATACTACTACTACTACTACTACTATGGCTGCAATCATGTCTGTGAGTACTGCAAATACTACTACTACTGCAAATACTACTACTACTACTTCTATGGCCGCAGTCATGTCTGTGAGTACTGCAAATACTACTACTGCAAATACTACTACTACTACTACTATGGCTGCAGTCATGTCTGTGAGTACTGCAAATACTACTACTACTGCAAATACTACTACTACTACTACTACGGCTGCAGTCATGTCTGTGAGTACTGCAAATACTACTACTACTGTAAATACTACTACTACTACTGCTATGGCTGCAGTGCAGTCATGTCTGTGAGTACTGGAAATACTACTACTACTTCAAATACTACTACTACTACTACTATGGCTGCAGTCATGTCTGTGAGTACTGCAAATACTACTACTACTGCAAATACTACTATTACTATGGCTGCAGTCATGTCTGTGACTACTGCAAATACTACTTCTACTGCAAATTCTTCTACTACTACTATTATGGCTGCAGTCATGTCTCTGAGTACTGCAAATACTCACAGACTGCAAATACTACTACTACTGCAAATACTACTACTACTACTACCACTATGGCTGCAGTCATGTCTGTGAGTACTGGAAATACTACTACTACTGCAAATACTACTACTACTACTACTACTACTATGGCTGCAGTCATGTCTGTGAGTACTGCAAATACTAGTACTACTGCAAATATTACTACTACTACTACTATGGCTGCAATCTTGTCTGTGAGTACTGCAAATACTACTACTACTGCAAATACTACTACTACTACTTCTATGGCCGCAGTCATGTCTGTGAGTACTGCAAATACTACTACTGCAAATACTACTACTACTACTACTATGGCTGCAGTCATGTCTGTGAGTACTGCAAATACTACTACTACTGCAAATACTACTACTACTACTACTATTGCTGCAGTCATGTCTGTGAGTACTGCAAATGCTACTACTACTGCAAATACTACTACTACTACTACTATGGCTGCAGTCATGTCTGTGAGTACTGCAAATACTACTACTACTGCAAATACTACTACTACTACGGCTTCAGTCATGTCTGTGAGTACTGCAAATACTACTACTACTGTAAATACTACTACTACTACTGCTATGGCTGCAGTGCAGTCATGTCTGTGAGTACTGGAAATACTACTACTACTTCAAATACTACTACTACTACTCTGTGAGTACTGCAAATACTACTACTGCAAATACTACTACTACTACTACTATGGCTGCAGTCATGTCTGTGAGTACTGCAAATACTACTACTACTGCAAATACTACTACTACTACTACTATTGCTGCAGTCATGTCTGTGAGTACTGCAAATGCTACTACTACTGCAAATACTACTACTACTACTACTATGGCTGCAGTCATGTCTGTGAGTACTGCAAATACTACTACTACTGCAAATACTACTACTACTACGGCTTCAGTCATGTCTGTGAGTACTGCAAATACTACTACTACTGTAAATACTACTACTACTACTGCTATGGCTGCAGTGCAGTCATGTCTGTGAGTACTGGAAATACTACTACTACTTCAAATACTACTACTACTACTACTATGGCTGCAGTCATGTCTGTGAGTACTGCAAATACTACTACTACTGCAAATACTACTACTACTACTACTATGGCTGCAGTCATGTCTGAGTACTGCAAATACTACTACTACTGCAAATACTACTACTACTACTACTACTACTACTATGGCTGCAGTCATGTCTGTGTGTACTGCTAATACTTTTACTACTGCAAATACTACTACTACTACTACTACTACTATGGCTGCAGTCATGTCTGTGAGTACTGCAAATACTACTACTACTGCAAATACTATTACTACTACTACTATGGCTGCAGTCATGTCTGTGAGTACTGCAAATACTACTACTACTGCAAATACTACTACTACTACTACTACTATGGCTGCAGTCATGTCTGTAAGTACTGCAAATACTACTACTACTGCAATACTACTACTACTACTACTATGGCTGCAATCATGTCTGTGAGTACTGCAAATACTACTACTACTGCAAATACTACTACTACTACTTCTATGGCCGCATTCATGTCTGTGAGTTCTGCAAATACTACTGCTGCAAATACTACTACTACTACTACTATGGCTGCAGTCATGTCTGTGAGTACTGCAAATACTACTACTACTGCAAATACTACTACTACTACTACTATTGCTGCAGTCATGTCTGTGAATACTGCAAATGCTACTACTACTGCAAATACTACTACTACTACTACTATGGCTGCAGTCATGTCTGTGAGTACTGCAAATACTACTACTACTGCAAATACTACTACTACTACTACTACGGCTGCAGTCATGTCTGTGAGTACTGCAAATACTACTACTACTGTAAATACTACTACTACTACTGCTATGGCTGCAGTGCAGTCATGTCTGTGAGTACTGGAAATACTACTACTACTTCAAATACTACTACTACTACTACTATGGCTGCAGTCATGTCTGTGAGTACTGCAAATACTACTACTACTGCAAATACTACTACTACTATGGCTGCAGTCATGTCTGTGACTACTGCAAATACTACTTCTACTGCAAATTCTTCTACTACTACTACTATGGCTGCAGTCATGTCTGTGAGTACTGCAAATACTCACAGACTGCAAATACTACTACTACTGCAAATACTACTACTACTACTACTACTATGGCTGCAGTCATGTCTGTGACTACTGCAAATACTACTTCTACTGCAAATTCTTCTACTACTACTACTATGGCTGCAATCATGTCTGTGAGTACTGCAAATACTACTACTACTGCAAATACTACTACTACTACTTCTATGGCCGCAGTCATGTCTGTGAGTACTGCAAATACTACTACTGCAAATACTACTACTACTACTACTATGGCTGCAGTCATGTCTGTGAGTACTGCAAATACTACTACTACTGCAAATACTACTACTACTACTACTACGGCTGCAGTCATGTCTGTGAGTACTGCAAATACTACTACTACTGTAAATACTACTACTACTACTGCTATGGCTGCAGTGCAGTCATGTCTGTGAGTACTGGAAATACTACTACTACTTCAAATACTACTACTACTAATACTATGGCTGCAGTCATGTCTGTGAGTACTGCAAATACTACTACTACTGCAAATACTACTACTACTATGGCTGCAGTCATGTCTGTGACTACTGCAAATACTACTTCTACTGCAAATTCTTCTACTACTACTACTATGGCTGCAGTCATGTCTGTGAGTACTGCAAATACTCACAGACTGCAAATACTACTACTACTGCAAATACTACTACTATTACTACCACTATGGCTGCAGTCATGTCTGTGAGTACTGGAAATACTACTACTACTGCAAATACTACTACTACTACTACTACTACTATGGCTGCAATCTTGTCTGTGAGTACTGCAAATACTAGTACTACTGCAAATATTACTACTACTACTACTATGGCTGCAATCTTGTCTGTGAGTACTGCAAATACTACTACTACTGCAAATACTACTACTACTACTTCTATGGCCGCAGTCATGTCTGTGACTACTGCAAATACTACTTCTACTGCAAATTCTTCTACTACTACTACTATGGCTGCAGTCATGTCTGTGAGTACTGCAAATACTCACAGACTGCAAATACTACTACTACTGCAAATACTACTACTACTACTACTACTATGGCTGCAGTCATGTCTGTGAGTACTGGAAATACTACTACTACTGCAAATACTACTACTACTACTATGGCTGCAGTCATGTCTGTGAGTACTGCAAATACTAGTACTACTGCAAATACTACTACTACTACTACTACTATGGCTGCAATCATGTCTGTGAGTACTGCAAATACTACTACTACTGCAAATACTACTACTACTACTTCTATGGCCGCAGTCATGTCTGTGAGTACTGCAAATACTACTACTGCAAATACTACTACTACTACTACTATGGCTGCAGTCATGTCTGTGAGTACTGCAAATACTACTACTACTGCAAATACTACTACTACTACTACTACGGCTGCAGTCATGTCTGTGAGTACTGCAAATACTACTACTACTGTAAATACTACTACTACTACTGCTATGGCTGCAGTGCAGTCATGTCTGTGAGTACTGGAAATACTACTACTACTTCAAATACTACTACTACTACTACTATGGCTGCAGTCATGTCTGTGAGTACTGCAAATACTACTACTACTGCAAATACTACTACTACTATGGCTGCAGTCATGTCTGTGAGTACTGCAAATACTACTACTACTGTAAATACTACTACTACTACTGCTATGGCTGCAGTGCAGTCATGTCTGTGACTACTGCAAATACTACTTCTACTGCAAATTCTTCTACTACTACTACTATGGCTGCAGTCATGTCTGTGAGTACTGCAAATACTCACAGACTGCAAATACTACTACTACTGCAAATACTACTACTACTACTACCACTATGGCTGCAGTCATGTCTGTGAGTACTGGAAATACTACTACTACTGCAAATACTACTACTACTACTACTACTACTATGGCTGCAGTCATGTCTGTGAGTACTGCAAATACTAGTACTACTGCAAATATTACTACTACTTCTACTATGGCTGCAATCTTGTCTGTGAGTACTGCAAATACTACTACTATTGCAAATACTACTACTACTACTTCTATGGCCGCAGTCATGTCTGTGAGTACTGCAAATACTACTACTGCAAATACTACTACTACTACTACTATGGCTGCAGTCATGTCTGTGAGTACTGCAAATACTACTACTACTGCAAATACTACTACTACTACTACTATTGCTGCAGTCATGTCTGTGAGTACTGCAAATGCTACTACTACTGCAAATACTACTACTACTACTACTATGGCTGCAGTCATGTCTGTGAGTACTGCAAATACTACTACTACTGCAAATACTCTCACTACTACTACTACTATGGCTGCAGTCATGTCTGTGAGTACTGCAAATACTACTACTACTGCAAATACTACTACTACTACTACTATTGCTGCAGTCATGTCTGTGAGTACTGCAAATGCTACTACTACTGCAAATACTACTATTACTACTACTATGGCTGCAGTCATGTCTGTGAGTACTGCAAATACTACTACTACTGCAAATACTCTCACTACTACTACTACTATGGCTGCAGTCATGTCTGTGAGTACTGCAAATACTACTACTACTGCAAATACTACTACTACTACTACTACTACGGCTGCAGTCATGTCTGTGAGTACTGCAAATACTACTACTACTGTAAATACTACTACTACTACTCCTATGGCTGCAGTCATGTCTGTGAGTACTGGAAATACTACTACTGCTTGAAATTCTACTACTACTACTACTATGGCTGCAGTCATGTCTGTGAGTACTGCAAATACTACTACTACTGCAAATACTACTACTACTACTACTATGGCTGCAGTCATGTCTGTGAGTACTGCAAATACTACTACTACTGCAAATACTACTACTACTACTACTACTACTACTATGGCTGCAGTCATGTCCGTGTGTACTGCAAATACTGCTACTACTGCAAATACTACTACTACTACTACTACTACTATGGCTGCAGTCATGTCTGTGAGTACTGCAAATACTACTACTACTGCAAATACTATTACTACTACTACTATGGCTGCAGTCATGTCTGTGAGTACTGCAAATACTACTACTACTGCAAATACTACTACTACTACTACTACTATGGCTGCAGTCATGTCTCTGAGTACTGCAAATACCAGTACGACTACTACTGCAAATACTACTACTACTACTATGGCTGCAGTCATGTCTGTGAGTACTGCAAATACTACTACTACTGCTAATACTTCTACCACTGCTAATACTACTACTACTGCCCATACTACTACTACTGCTAATACTACCACTACTGCCAATACTACTACTACTGCCAATACTACTGCTACAGTCAATACTACCTCTACTTCCAATTTTAAATACTTCTCTAAAGAACAACCGTTGCTATCTTCACTTGCCTTGCTAACCTCGATAATGTTGCTAACCTCGCTAACCTGTCTGTCATCGCTAACCTCTCCATCATCGCTAACCTCGGTAACGTCCCTAGCCATGCTAACTTTGCTCATGTTGCTAACCTCGCTAATATCACTAGCCATGCAAAACCCGCTAACGTCACTAGCCTTGCTAACCTTGCAAATGTTGCTAACCTCGCTAATGTTGCTAACTTTGCTAATGTTGCTAACCTCTTTACCCTCTCTGCCCTTGACCTCATTATGCAGCCACGATGAGAGCGATCTGTCACGTCTGTGTTAAGCTAAAACACCAAAAGTACAGACGAACAAGATATTTTTGTCGAATGATTAAAATGAAACAAATAAATAAAAGAATTAAGATCCAAGTTCCACTTTTCAGAGCCTCAAACCAGAGACAAACAAACAAACAAACAAACAATCAATCAATCAACCAATCAAACAAACAAACAAACAAATGTCAATGAGTTGAAATGAAAAATGCATTTTTGACTAATATGGATTTAGTCAAATAAATTAACATCACGTTAGTCGAATAAAACTGAAAATAATTATTTCACAAAATCTTGACAATCTTTTTCAAATTTAAGTCAAACCTGGATAAATGTTCTTAAGCACAATAGTTGGCTCTGAAACACACTGTTTTTGGTGTGAATATTTCAGGTCTAAACTCGATCTAAAGTTGAACAAACCCTGAAAAGAAGAAAACATAAAAATATGGATGTGATCAAAATGACTCAGTTCTTGCTGTTCTTTCCCTTTGGGCCTTCTGTACGTCAGCGTTAAGACCAGGACAAATGGGATTTTCTGCCTAAAGCTCGTCTCTTTTATGGAAATATGGAAATAATAATCCTCACCTGTCGTGTGTTTGCTGCCATCGCCCTGGATACAATGCATTTCCAGTCACAGCGTTAGCGTTAGCCTCATGGATTAGCTTAGCATTTCAATGTCAAAAGTTTATTGAAATGTGACTAAACCTGATGATGACTGTGAATATTTAAAGCTCCTGTATTTTACAGTTACTCATGTACTTTCAACCATTTCACCTCTATTAACGCTGTTCTAACTGTTCTTTTTTTTTCTTTTTCTTTTTTTTTTATTGATTTTGCATTTAAAAGACACCACATAGTGCACTCAAAACATCAAAGCAAGTATAATCATAAGTTACATAAACTTATACATATCTATATACACATATACCGGTACATGTACACGTATATACACATCAGGTGCTGTAACATTGGTACCCACCACTTGACCGAGTAACCTAGCATCCCAGACTGAGGCCCACCCCAACTGGAACCAGTGTCGGGGGCAAACGCACGGGCAAGCCAACACCGGACCCCCCCCAATTAACTTCAGGGCGGTCCCGACCCATGCTGGAGCCAGTACTGATCCAAAATGCGGAGCTAACTGATCTAACTGTTCTAACGCTGTTCTAACTGTTCTAACGCTGTTCTAACTGTTCTAACGCTGTTCTAACTGTTCTAACACTGTTCTAACTGTTCTAAAACTGTTCTAACTGTTCTAACGCTGTTCTAACTGTTCTAACGCTGTTCTAACGCTGTTCTAACTGTTCTAACACTGCTCTAACTGTTCTAACACTGTTCTAACTGTTCTAACGCTGTTCTAACTGTTCTAACACTGTTCTAACTGTTCTAACACTGTTCTAACTGTTCTAACACTGTTCTAACTGTTCTAACTATGTTCTAGATGTTCTAGATGTTCTAACGCTGTTCTAACTGTTTTAACTGTTCTAACACTGTTCTAACTGTTCTAACACTGTTCTAACTGTTCTAAAACTGTTCTAACTGTTCTAACGCTGTTCTAACTGTTCTAACACTGTTCTAACACTGTTCTAACGCTGTTCTAACTGTTCTAACGCTGTTCTAACGCTGTTCTAACTGTTCTAACACTGCTCTAACTGTTCTAACACTGTTCTAGATGTTCTAACGCTGTTCTAACTGTTTTAACTGTTCTAACACTGTTCTAACTGTTCTAACACTGTTCTAACTGTTCTAAAACTGTTCTAACTGTTCTAACGCTGTTCTAACTGTTCTAACACTGTTCTAACACTGTTCTAACACTGTTCTAACGCTGTTCTAACACTGTTCTAACTGTTCTAACGCTGTTCTAACTGTTCTAACACTGTTCTAACTGTTCTAACACTGTTCTAACTGTTCTAACACTGTGCTAACTGTTCTAACTATGTTCTAGATGTTCTAGATGTTCTAACGCTGTTCTAACTGTTTTAACTGTTCTAACACTGTTCTAACTGTTCTAACACTGTTCTAACACTGTTCTAACGCTGTTCTAACGCTGTTCTAACTGTTCTAACGCTGTTCTAACGGTGTTCTAACACTGTTCTAACTGTTCGAACACTGTTCTAACGCTGTTCTAACACTGTTCTAACACTGTTCTAACACTGTTCAAAAATTTCTAACCCTGTTCTAACTGTTCTAACTGTTCTAACACTGTTCTAACTCTGTTCTAACATTCTAACGCTGTTCTAACTGTTCTAACACTGTTCTAACACTGTTCTAACACTGTTCTAACACTGTCCTAACGCTGTTCTAACACTGTTCTAATGCTGTTCTAACTGTTCTAACACTGTTCTAACTCTGTTCTAAATCTGTTCTAACACTGTTCTAACTCTGTTCTAAATGTGTTCTAACACTGTTCTAACTCTGTTCTAACTCTGTTCTAACTCTGTTCTAACACTGTTCTAACACTGTTCAAAAATTTCTAACGCTGTTCTAACTGTTCTAACACTGTTCTAACTCTGTTCTAACATTCTAACGCTGTTCTAACTGTTCTAACACTGTTCTAACACTGTTCTAACACTGTTCTAACACTGTCCTAACACTGTTCTAACACTGTTCTTATGCTGTTCTAACACTGTTCTAACACTGTTCTAACTCTGTTCTAACACCGTTCTAACTGTTCTAACACTGTTCTAACTCTGTTCTAACATTCTAGCGCTGTTCTAACTGTTCTAACACTGTTCTAACACTGTTCTAACACTGTTCTAACACTGTCCTAACACTGTTCTAACACTGTTCTGATGCTGTTCTAACACTGTTCTAACGCTGTTCTAACGCTGTTCTAACACCGTTCTAACTGTTCTAACACTGTTCTAACACTGTTCTAACATTCTAACGCTGTTCTAACGCTGTTCTAACACTGTTCTAACACTGTTCTAATGCTGTTCTAACTGTTCTAACACTGTTCTAACGCTGTTCTAACGCTGTTATAACACTGTTCTAACACTGTTCTAACTCTGTTCTAACATTCTAACGCTGTTCTAACTGTTCTAACACTGTTCTAACACTGTTCTAACACTGTTCTAACACTGTTCTAACGCTGTTCTAGTACTGTTCTAATGCTGTTCTAACTGTTCTAACACTGTTCTAACTCTGTTCTAAATCTGTTCTAACACTGTTCTAACTCTGTTCTAACTCTGTTCTAAATCTGTTCTAACACTGTTCTAACTCTGTTCTAACTCTGTTCTAACACTGTTCTAACTCTGTTCTAACACTGTTCTAACACTGTTCTAACACTGTTCTAACACTGTTCTAACTCTGTTCTAACACTGTTCTAACTCTGTTCTAACACTGTTCTAACACTGTTCTAACTCTGTTCTAACACTGTTCTAACACTGTTCTAACTCTGTTCTAACACTGTTCTAACACTGTTCTAACTCTGTTCTAACACTGTTCTAACTCTGTTCTAACACTGTTCTAACACTGTTCTAACACTGTTCTAACACTGTTCTAACACTGTTGTAACTCTGTTGTAACTCTGTTCTAACTCTGTTCTAACACTGTTCTAACACTGTTCTAACACTGTTCTAACTCTGTTCTAACACTGTTCTAACACTGTTCTAACACTGTTCTAACTCTGTTCTAACACTGTTCTAACGCTGTTCTAACGCTGTTCTAACTGTTCTAACGCTGTTCTAACACTGTTCTAACGCTGTTATAACGCTGTTCTAACACTGTTCTAACACTGTTCTAACACTGTTCTAACGCTGTTATAACGCTGTTCTAACACCGTTCTAACTGTTCTAACACTGTTCTAACACTGTTCTAACACTGTTCTAACACTGTTCTAACACTGTTCTAACACTGTTCTAACTGTTCTAACACTGTTCTAACTCTGTTCTAACGCTGTTATAACACTGTTCTAACACTGTTCTAACTCTGTTCTAACATTCTAACGCTGTTCTAACACTGTTCTAACACTGTTCTAACACTGTTCTAACACTGTTCTAACTGTTCTAACACTGTTCTAACTGTTCTAACACTGTTCTAACACTGTTCTAACACTGTTCTAACACTGTTCTAACGCTGTTCTAACACTGTTCTAATGCTGTTCTAACTGTTCTAACTCTGTTCTAACTCTGTTCTAAATCTGTTCTAACACTGTTCTAACTCTGTTCTAACACTGTTCTAACACTGTTCTAACACTGTTCTAACACTGTTCTAACTCTGTTCTAACACTGTTCTAACTGTTCTAACACTGTTCTAACACTGTTCTAACTCTGTTCTAACTCTGTTCTAACACTGTTCTCACTCTGTTCTAACACTGTTCTAACTCTGTTCTAACACTGTTCTCACTCTGTTCTAACACTGTTCTAACACTGTTCTAACACTGTTCTAACTCTGTTCTAACACTGTTCTCACTCTGTTCTAACACTGTTCTAACTCTGTTCTAACACTGTTCTAACACTGTTCTAACTGTTCTAACACTGTTCTCACTCTGTTCTTTTCTCTTCGTTGTCGTTGTTGTCGGTGGTTCTCTTTCAGGTTCTCACACGGTTCTTTTCTCTTCGTTGTCGTTGTTGTCGGTGGTTCTCTTTCAGGTTCTCACACTGTTCTTTTCTCTTCGTTGTCGTTGTTGTCGGTGGTTCTCTTTCAGGTTCTCACACTGTTCTTTTCTCTTCGTTGTCGTCGTTGTCGGTGGTTCTCTTTCAGGTTCTCACACTGTTTTTTTCTCGTCGTTGTCGTTGCTGTCGGTGGTTCTCTTTCAGGTTCTCACACTGTTCTTTTCTCTTCGTTGTCGTCATTGTCGGTGGTTCTCTTTCAGGTTCTCACACTGTTCTTTTCTCTTCGTTGTCGTCGTTGTCGGTGGTTCTCTTTCAGGTTCTCACACTGTTCTTTTCTCGTCGTTGTCGTTGTTGTCGGTGGTTCTCTTTCAGGTTCTCACACTGTTCTTTTCTCGTCGTTGTCGTAGCTGTCGGTGGTTCTCTTTCAGGTTCTCACACTGTTCTTTTCTCTTCGTTGTCGTTGTTGTCGGTGGTTCTCTTTCAGGTTCTCACACTGTTCTTTTCTCTTCGTTGTCGTTGTTGTCGGTGGTTCTCTTTCAGGTTCTCACACTGTTCTTTTCTTTTCGTTGTCGTTGCTGATGGTGGTTCTCTTTCAGGTTCTCACACTGTTCTTTTCTCTTCGTTGTCGTTGCTGTCGGTGGTTCTCTTTCAGGTTCTCACACTGTTCTTTTCTCTTCGTTGTCGTTGTTGTCGGTGGTTCTCTTTCAGGTTCTCACACTGTTCTTTTCTCTTCGTTGTCGTTGTTGTCGGTGGTTCTCTTTCAGGTTCTCACACTGTTCTTTTCTCTTCGTTGTCGTTGCTGTCGGTGGTTCTCTTTCAGGTTCTCACACTGTTCTTTTCTCTTCGTTGTCGTTGTTGTCGGTGGTTCTCTTTCAGGTTCTCACACTGTTCTTTTCTCTTCGTTGTCGTTGTTGTCGGTGGTTCTCTTTCAGGTTCTCACACTGTTCTTTTCTCTTCGTTGTCGTCGTTGTCGGTGGTTCTCTTTCAGGTTCTCACACTGTTCTTTTCTCGTCGTTGTCGTTGCTGTCGGTGGTTCTCTTTCAGGTTCTCACACTGTTCTTTTCTCTTCGTTGTCGTCATTGTCGGTGGTTCTCTTTCAGGTTCTCACACTGTTCTTTTCTCTTCGTTGTCGTCATTGTCGGTGGTTCTCTTTCAGGTTCTCACACTGTTCTTTTCTCTTCGTTGTCGTTGTTGTCGGTGGTTCTCTTTCAGGTTCTCACACTGTTCTTTTCTCGTCGTTGTCGTAGCTGTCGGTGGTTCTCTTTCAGGTTCTCACACTGTTCTTTTCTCTTCGTTGTCGTTGTTGTCGGTGGTTCTCTTTCAGGTTCTCACACTGTTCTTTTCTCTTCGTTGTCGTTGTTGTCGGTGGTTCTCTTTCAGGTTCTCACACTGTTCTTTTCTTTTCGTTGTCGTTGCTGATGGTGGTTCTCTTTCAGGTTCTCACACTGTTCTTTTCTCTTCGTTGTCGTTGCTGTCGGTGGTTCTCTTTCAGGTTCTCACACTGTTCTTTTCTCTTCGTTGTCGTTGTTGTCGGTGGTTCTCTTTCAGGTTCTCACACTGTTCTTTTCTCTTCGTTGTCGTTGTTGTCGGTGGTTCTCTTTCAGGTTCTCACACTGTTCTTTTCTCTTCGTTGTCGTTGCTGTCGGTGGTTCTCTTTCAGGTTCTCACACTGTTCTTTTCTCTTCGTTGTCGTTGTTGTCGGTGGTTCTCTTTCAGGTTCTCACACGGTTCTTTTCTCTTCGTTGTCGTTGTTGTCGGTGGTTCTCTTTCAGGTTCTCACACTGTTCTTTTCTCTTCGTTGTCGTTGTTGTCGGTGGTTCTCTTTCAGGTTCTCACACGGTTCTTTTCTCTTCGTTGTCGTTGTTGTCGGTGGTTCTCTTTCAGGTTCTCACACTGTTCTTTTCTCTTCGTTGTCGTTGCTGTCGGTGGTTCTCTTTCAGGTTCTCACACTGTTCTTTTCTCTTCGTTGTCGTTGTTGTCGGTGGTTCTCTTTCAGGTTCTCACACTGTTCTTTTCTCTTCGTTGTCGTTGCTGTCGGTGGTTCTCTTTCAGGTTCTCACACTGTTCTTTTCTCTTCGTTGTCGTTGTTGTCGGTGGTTCTCTTTCAGGTTCTCACACTGTTCTTTTCTCGTCGTTGTCGTGTTGTCGGTGGTTCTCTTTCAGGTTCTCACACTGTTCTTTTCTCTTCGTTGTCGTTGTTGTCGGTGGTTCTCTTTCAGGTTCTCACACTGTTCTTTTCTCTTCGTTGTCGTTGCTGTCGGTGGTTCTCTTTCAGGTTCTCACACTGTTCTTTTCTCTTCGTTGTCGTTGTTGTCGGTGGTTCTCTTTCAGGTTCTCACACTGTTCTTTTCTCTTCGTTGTCGTTGCTGTCGGTGGTTCTCTTTCAGGTTCTCACACTGTTCTTTTCTCTTCGTTGTCGTTGTTGTCGGTGGTTCTCTTTCAGGTTCTCACACTGTTCTTTTCTCGTCGTTGTCGTGTTGTCGGTGGTTCTCTTTCAGGTTCTCACACTGTTCTTTTCTCTTCGTTGTCGTTGTTGTCGGTGGTTCTCTTTCAGGTTCTCACACTGTTCTTTTCTCTTCGTTGTCGTTGTTGTCGGTGGTTCTCTTTCAGGTTCTCACACTGTTCTTTTCTCTTCGTTGTCGTTGTTGTCGGTGGTTCTCTTTCAGGTTCTCACACTGTTCTTTTCTCTTCGTTGTCGTTGCTGTCGGTGGTTCTCTTTCAGGTTCTCACACTGTTCTTTTCTCTTCGTTGTCGTTGTTGTCGGTGGTTCTCTTTCAGGTTCTCACACGGTTCTTTTCTCTTCGTTGTCGTTGTTGTCGGTGGTTCTCTTTCAGGTTCTCACACTGTTCTTTTCTCTTCGTTGTCGTTGTTGTCGGTGGTTCTCTTTCAGGTTCTCACACGGTTCTTTTCTCTTCGTTGTCGTTGTTGTCGGTGGTTCTCTTTCAGGTTCTCACACTGTTCTTTTCTCTTCGTTGTCGTTGCTGTCGGTGGTTCTCTTTCAGGTTCTCACACTGTTCTTTTCTCTTCGTTGTCGTTGTTGTCGGTGGTTCTCTTTCAGGTTCTCACACTGTTCTTTTCTCTTCGTTGTCGTTGCTGTCGGTGGTTCTCTTTCAGGTTCTCACACTGTTCTTTTCTCTTCGTTGTCGTTGTTGTCGGTGGTTCTCTTTCAGGTTCTCACACTGTTCTTTTCTCGTCGTTGTCGTGTTGTCGGTGGTTCTCTTTCAGGTTCTCACACTGTTCTTTTCTCTTCGTTGTCGTTGTTGTCGGTGGTTCTCTTTCAGGTTCTCACACTGTTCTTTTCTCTTCGTTGTCGTTGTTGTCGGTGGTTCTCTTTCAGGTTCTCACACTGTTCTTTTCTCTTCGTTGTCGTTGCTGTCGGTGGTTCTCTTTCAGGTTCTCACACTGTTCTTTTCTCTTCGTTGTCGTTGTTGTCGGTGGTTCTCTTTCAGGTTCTCACACTGTTCTTTTCTCTTCGTTGTCGTTGCTGTCGGTGGTTCTCTTTCAGGTTCTCACACTGTTCTTTTCTCTTCGTTGTCGTTGTTGTCGGTGGTTCTCTTTCAGGTTCTCACACTGTTCTTTTCTCGTCGTTGTCGTGTTGTCGGTGGTTCTCTTTCAGGTTCTCACACTGTTCTTTTCTCTTCGTTGTCGTTGTTGTCGGTGGTTCTCTTTCAGGTTCTCACACTGTTCTTTTCTCTTCGTTGTCGTTGTTGTCGGTGGTTCTCTTTCAGGTTCTCACACGTGTTCTCCGTTCTAGGGTTTGGTGATCGAGAGAATCGGTCGGAAGCCTCTGCTGATCTTTGGTTTCTCTGCGATGGCCGTGTTCTTCAGTCTTCTCACCGTCTTCCTCAACTTCCAGGTCAGTTTGTTCCACAGATGTTTGAGGAGCACTGACCTCAACGTTGACCTCTCTGACCAGTATCTGACCTTTGACCCTGCTGATCAAACCCTGAAGGACTGGCCTCGTTGTACTGTATGTGACGGCTTCATGTACTTTCAGGACGCTGTGTCGTGGATGCCCTACCTCAGCTACGCCTGCATCCTGGCTGTGATCGCCTCCTTCTGCTCAGGCCCAGGTACTGCACTCTGACCCCACAAACACTCACTCCTGACCTTTGACCTGTCCAGAACACAGAGAACATCTGTGGAACAAACACTCACTCCTGACCCTCGACCTGTCCAGAACACAAAGAACATCTGTGGAACAAACACTCACTCCTGACCCTCGACCTGTCCAGAACACAAAGAACATCTGTGGAACAAACACTCACTCCTAAACCCGAGCTAAATCTGAGTTAAACTGGAGCTAAATTTCAGGTAAGCCTGAGCTAAACCTGAGATAAACCTGAGATAAACCTGAGCTAAACCTGAGATAAACCTGAGATAAACTGGAGATAAATCTGAGCTAAACCTGGGATTAACCATTAACCAACATTTTCCGACTTTATTCTAGTAGAACCTGGATATTTTTAGTTTGGAAAGTTCCTGATTCTCCAGGACTAAACCAGGACTAAACCAGGACTAAACTAGGACCAAACCAGGACTAAACCAGGACTAAACTAGGACCAAACCAGGACTAAACCAGGACTAAACTAGGACCAAACCAGGACTAAACCAGGACTAAACCAGGACTAAACCAGGACTAAACCAGGACCGAACCAGGACCGAACCAGGAATAAACCAGGAATAAACCAGGACTAAACCAGGACTAAACCAGGACTAAACCAGGACTAAACCAGGACCAAACTAGACCAAACTAGGACTAAACAAGTACTAAACCAGAAATAAACCAGGACCAAACCAGGACTAAACCAGGACTAAACCAGGACCAAACCAGGACTAAACCAGGTCTAAACCAGGACTAAACCAGGACTAAACCAGGACCAAACCAGGACTAAACAAGTACTGAACCAGGACTAAACCAGGACCAAACCAGGACCAAACCAGGACTAAACCAGGACTAAACCAGGACTAAACCAGGACTAAACCAGGACTAAACTAGGACCAAACCAGGACTAAACCAGGACTAAACTAGGACCAAACCAGGACTAAACCAGGACTAAACTAGGACCAAACCAGGACTAAACCAGGACTAAAGTAGGACCAAACCAGGACTAAACCAGGACCAAACCAGGACTAAACCAGGACTAAACCAGGACTAAACCAGGACTAAACTAGGACCAAACCAGGACTAAACAAGTACTAAACCAGGACTAAACAAGGAATAAACCAGGACTAAACCTGGACTAAACCAGGACTAAACAGGTCTAAACCAGGACTAAACCAGGACTAAACCAGGACCAAACCAGGACTAAAGCAGGACTAAACCAGGACTAAAGAGGACTAAACCAGGACTAAACCAGGACTAAAAAGGGTCAAAACCAGGACTAAACCAGGACTAAACAGGTCCAAACCAGGACTAAACCAGGACTAAACCAGGTCTAAACCAGGTCTAAACAGGTCCAAACCAGGACTAAACAGGACTATACCAGGACTAAACCAGGACTAAACCAGGACTAAAAAGGTTTAAACCTGGACTAAAACAGGACTAAACAGGTCTAAACCAGGAATAAACCAGGACTAAACCAGGACTATACCAGGACTATACCAGGACTAAACCAGGACTAAACCAGGACTAAACCAGGACTAGTCGTGGTCCGTATCCTCGGACTCAGATAAAACGGAGCAGGTGAAACCGACTTCTCTCGCGAGGGAGATATTTTTAGCTCAAACTAAAACGTAAAAGCCTCTGACGTTATCACAGTCTGAAGAGGGAAGTCCTGTAGACCTGGTTTAGTCCTGTTTAGTCCTGATTTAGTCCTGGTTTAGACCTGGTTTGGACCTGGTTTAGACTTGGTTTAGACCTGGTTTAGTCCTGTTTAGTCCTGATTTAGTCCTGGTTTAGACCTGGTTTAGACCTGGTTTAGACCTGGTTTAGACCTTGTTTAGACCTGGTTTAGTCCTGTTTAGTCCTGGTTTAGACCTGATTTGGACCTGGTTTAATCCTGGTGTAGTCCCGGTTTAGAGAGAGGGAGAGAGAGAGAGAGAGGGGGAGAGAGAGAGAGGGGGAGAGAGGGGGAGAGAGGGAGAGAGGGGGAGAGAGAGGGGGGAGAGAGGAGGGAGAGAGGGGGGGAGATGTTCATGACTTTATGATGAAATGGGTCTGTTTGAGTTTCAGGAGAAAACGCTTCAGTGCTGAAAATAAATATGTGTGATTATTATGTATCACATGATCACTCGCTCCGCTCCTCTCTCTCTCCTCCTTCTCCTCTCTCGACTCTCTCTCCTCTCTCTCTCCTCCTTCTCCTTCCCTCTCGACTCTCTCTCCTCTCTCTCTCCTCCTTCTCCTTCTCTCTCGACTCTCTCTCCTCTCTCTCTCCTCCTTCTCCTTCTCTCTCGACTCTCTCTCCTCTCTCTCTCCTCCTTCTCCTTCCCTCTCGACTCTCTCTCCTCTCTCTCTCCTCCTTCTCCTTCTCTCTCGACTCTCTCTCCTCTCTCTCTCCTCCTTCTCCTTCCCTCTCGACTCTCTCTCCTCTCTCTCTCCTCCTTCTCCTTCTCTCTCGACTCTCTCTCCTCTCTCTCTCCTCCTTCTCCTTCTCTCTCGACTCTCTCTCCTCTCTCTCTCCTCCCTTCTCCTTCTCTTTCACCAGCTGGATCCTTGTTCTTTGTGACCTACCTTTCTTCTGTTCTGACCTCATTCTATCAGTCTAACACTTTAGTGTCCTCTGAAGGTTTATGAACGATCCTCTGTAGACCACATGTTTCTCTGACCTCTTTAATGTCCTCTGAAGGTTTATGAACGATCCTCTGTAGACCACATGTTTCTCTGACCTCTTTAATGTCCTCTGAAGGTTTATGAACGATCCTCTGTAGACCACATGTTTCTCTGACCTCTTTAGTGTCCTCTGAAGTCTTCTTCAGTTTCACAGAAAAACATTAAAGCTTTTTAACGTAAAATAATGATCTCTCGTTTTCGCTTGTCTCCTTGCGTCCTCTGTAGGAGTGTCCTTTCTAACCTCTTGTTTTCTCTCGTCTCCTTGCATCCTCTGTAGGAGTGTCCTTTCTAACCTCTTGTTTTCTCTCGTCTCCTTGCGTCCTCTTTTGGAGTGTAGTTTCCTAATCTCTCGTTTTCTCTCGTCTCCTTGCGTCCTCTGTCGGAGTGTCCTTTCTAACCTCTTGTTTTCTCTTGTCTCCTTGCGTCCTCTCTTGGAGTGTCCTTTCTAACCTCTTGTTTTCTCTCGTCTCCTTGCGTCCTCTGTAGGAGTGTCCTCTCTACCCTCTCATTTTCTCTCGTCTCTTTGCGTCCTCTGTCGGAGTTTAATTTCCTAACCTCTCGTTTTCTCTTGTCTCCTTGCATTCTCTGTAGGTGTGTCGTTTCCTAACCTCTCGTTTTCTCTCGTCTCCTTGTGTCCTCTGTCGGAGTGTTCTTTCCAACCTCTTGTTTTCTCTTGTCTCCTTGCATCCTCTGTAGGAGTGTCCTCTCTAACCTCTCGTTTTCTCTCGTCTCCTTGCATCCTCTGTCAGAGTGTCCTCTCTAACCTCTTGTTTTCTCTCGTCTCCTTGCATCCTCTGTCAGAGTGTCCTCTCTAACCTCTTGTTTTCTCTCGTCTCCTTGCATCCTCTGTCAGAGTGTCCTCTCTAACCTCTTGTTTTCTCTCGTCTCCTTGCATCCTCTGTCAGAGTGTCCTCTCTAACCTCTTGTTTTCTCTCGTCTCCTTGCATCCTCTGTCAGAGTGTCCTCTCTAACCTCTTGTTTTCTCTTGTCTCCTTGCTCCCTCTGTCAGAGTGTCCTCTCTAACCTCTTGTTTTCTCTCGTCTCCTTGCATCCTCTGTAGGAGTGTCCTCTCTAACCTGTTGTTTTCTCTCATCTCCTTGCGTCCTCTGTCAGAGTGTCCTCTCTAACCTCTTGTTTTCTCTCGTCTCCTTGCATCCTCTGTCAGAGTGTCCTCTCTAACCTCTTGTTTTCTCTTGTCTCCTTGCTCCCTCTGTCAGAGTGTCCTCTCTAACCTCTTGTTTTCTCTCGTCTCCTTGCATCCTCTGTAGGAGTGTCCTCTCTAACCTGTTGTTTTCTCTCATCTCCTTGCGTCCTCTGTATGAGTGTCCTCTCTTACCTCTCGTGTCTCTGCCGATCTCGTCTTCAGGTGGAATCCCGTTCATTTTGACCGGAGAGCTATTCGAGCAGTCTTACCGTCCTGCGGCCTTCATGATCGCCGGGATAGTGAACTGGCTTTCTAACTTCGCAGTGGGACTTCTCTTCCCCTTCATCCAGGTGAGTCCACCACCAGAACCAAAGAAGAACCACCAGAACCAAAGAAGAACCACCAAGAACCAAAGAAGAACCAAAGAAGAACCACCAAGAACCAACGAAGAACCACCAAGAACCAAAGAAGAACCACCAAGAAGAACCAGCAAGAACCAAAAAAGAACCACCAAGAACCAACAAAGAACCACCAAGAACCAAAGAAGAACCACCAAGAACCAAAGAAGAACCACCAAGAAGAACCACCAAGAACCAAATAAGAACCATCAAGAACCAGACTCAAGAAAACTCAAAGCTCAAAGATCCTCGTGATTGGATGTTTTCAGTTGTTTGTTTCTTTGTCAGTGGCTGTGCTAAGCCCCTCCCCCTCCTGCTGTTAGTCCTGCTTCTGTTGCCGTGGTGCAGTTCACCAGTGACGTCTGAGTGTCTTTGAGGGTCTCCACACGTTCCTCTGAGTCAGACTGATCCAATCATGAACAGAGGCCAATGTTCTGAAACGTGAATCAGGTTTAGTGTCATTTTACAGAACATAAAGCTGGATTCTTCTCTTTCTTCTCCTCTTGGTTTTTGTTCAAAGAAGTTGTTCTAATCCTGGATCAGCTCCAGCCTCTGAACCTCCTGAGTCCTGCAGCTTCAGCCTCTGAACCTCCTGAGTCCTGCAGCTTCAGCCTCTGAACCTCCTGAGTCCTGCAGCTCCAGCCTCTGAACCTCCTGAGTCCTGCAGCTTCAGCCTCTGAACCTCCTGAGTCCTGCAGCTCCAGCCTCTGAACCTCCTGAGTCCTGCAGCTCCAGCCTCTGAACCTCCTGAGTCCTGCAGCTTCAGCCTCTGAACCTCCTGAGTCCTGCAGCTCCAGCCTCTGAACCTCCTGAGTCCTGCAGCTCCAGCCTCTGAACCTCCTGAGTCCTGCAGCTTCAGCCTCTGAACCTCCTGAGTCCTGCAGCTCCAGCCTCTGAACCTCCTGAGTCCTGCAGCTTCAGCCTCTGAACCTCCTGAGTCCTGCAGCTTCAGCCTCTGAACCTCCTGAGTCCTGCAGCTTCAGCCTCTGAACCTCCTGAGTCCTGCAGCTTCAGCCTCTGAACCTCCTGAGTCCTGCAGCTTCAGCCTCTGAACCTCCTGAGTCCTGCAGCTTCAGCCTCTGAACCTCCTGAGTCCTGCAGCTTCAGCCTCTGAACCTCCTGAGTCCTGCAGCTTCAGCCTCTGAACCTCCTGAGTCCTGCAGCTTCAGCCTCTGAACCTCCTGAGTCCTGCAGCTTCAGCCTCTGAACCTCCTGAGTCCTGCAGCTTCAGCCTCTGAACCTCCTGAGTCCTGCAGCTTCAGCCTCTGAACCTCCTGATCAGGATCAAACACACTAAACATGACACAAGAACAAGAGAAGGGGGGAGAGAGGGGGGAGGGAGGGGGGAGGGAGAGAGGGAGAGAGGGAGGGAGAGGGAGGGGGGGAGAAGGAGGGGGGAGGGAGAGAGGGAGAGAGGGAGGGAGGGAGGGAGAGAGGGGGAGGGAGAGAGAGAGGGGGAGAGGGAGAGAGGGAGGGGGGAGGGAGGGAGGGAGAGGGGAGGGAGAGAGGGAGGGGGGAGGGAGGGAGAGAGGGAGGGGGGAGGGAGAGAGAGGGGGGAGGGAGGGAGAGGGGGGGAGAGGGAGAGGGAGGGGGGAGAAGGAGGGGGGAGGGAGAAAGGGAGAGAGGGAGGGAGGGAGGGAGAGAGGGGGAGGGAGAGAGAGAGGGGGAGAGGGAGAGAGGGAGGGGGGAGGGAGGGAGGGAGAGGGGAGGGAGAGAGGGAGGGGGGAGGGAGGGAGAGAGGGAGGGGGGAGGGAGAGAGAGGGGGGAGGGAGGGAGAGGGGGGGAGAGGGAGAGGGGGGAGAGAGAGAGAGGGAGGGAGGGAGGGAGAGAGGGAGAGGGGGAGAGAGAGAGAGAGGGAGGGAGGGAGGGAGAGAGGGAGGGAGTGAGGGAGAAGGAGGGAGAGAGGGAGGGAGGGAGGGAGGGAGGGAGGGAGAGGGAGGGAGGGAGAGAGGGAGGGAGGGAGAGAGGGAGGGAGAAGGAGGGAGAGAGGGAGAGAGAGAGAGAGAGAGAGGGAGGGAGGGAGGGAGAGAGGGAGGGAGGGAGGGAGAGAGGGAGGGAGGGAGAGAGGGAGGGAGAAGGAGGGAGAGAGGGAGGGAGGGAGGGAGGGAGAGAGGGAGGGAGAAGGAGGGAGAGAGGGAGGGAGGGAGGGAGGGAGGGAGGGAGGGAGGGAGAGGGAGGGAGGGAGGGAGGGAGAGAGAGGGAGGAGGGAGGGAGGGAGGGAGAGAGAGAGAGAGGGAGGGAGGGAGAAGGAGGGAGAGAGAGAGAGGGAGGGAGGGAGGGAGGGAGAGAGAGGGAGGGAGGGAGATGTATTTAATTCACTTAAAGCTGTCCTCTGTAGATCTGTCCTCTAGGGCTGTCTTTTCTAGATCTGTCCTCTGTAGGTCTGTCCTCTGTTGATCTGTCCTCTGTAGGTCTGTCCTCTGTAGATCTGTCCTCTGTAGGTCTGTCCTCTGTAGGTCTGTCCTCTGTAGATCTGTCCTCTGTAGGTCTGTCCTCTGTAGGTCTGTCCTCTGTAGGTCTGTCCTCTGTACAGTGTTGGGAAAGTTCACTTTCTACATGAACTAGTTCAGTTCATAGTTCATTATTAAAAATTTTGAACTAAGTTCACAGCTCCAAAAATGAACTATTTCAGTTCTTTTTTTAAAAATTATGCAATAATTGTTCTAAATTATTTCCACAGCCCAAATACAACCACAGGCAGCAATTATTTTATTAGTTTATTGCTGAAAATAATTGTCAGATTTCATCTTCATATCCAAGTTTGAATCCTTACCCAGTATTTACATTCGCACTGAAGGGACAGACTTCCCCATGTGTTGCTGTCCATTCAGCACCACACATATTCAACCCCTCACATTCTCAAAAACATGAGGGAAAACTTGCTGGGCAAAGTTTGCACAGAAATGTTAGATTGTTCCATCCTCACCTACCTCATCATCAAACTCACGTAACTGCTCATAGAAGGGCGACTCCTGCTGCTCTGTTGACTTCACGTTGCGGTCGCGTCAATGCTGCTTTTTGTTTTGATGCACATGTGCAGCGCGGTGCGACACGTGAAATCTCTGTCTCCGCATCTATGGCCTCTACAACTGGAGCTCTCACACTTGCCAGACACAGGCTCTTTTTGGGCAACTTAACGGTGTGTTTCGCCCGGAAGTCTCTAGAAATCTGACACTTTATTGAATGAAAATAAAAAGAACAAATTTGCCGTTCACAGACACCAGAATGAACGCGTTCATATTATCGTTCTTCAGCAGTAAAACCGTTCGTTCAGTTCACGTTCACCAAAATTATGAACGCGTTCATGAACTTTCGTTCAATGAACGCGTTCAGGCACAACACTGCCTCTGTAGGTCTGTCCCCTGTAGAGCTCTCCTCAGTAGGTCTGTCCTCTGTAGATCTGTCCTCTGTAGGTCTGTCCTCTGTAGAGCTGTCCTCTGTAGATCTGTCCTCTCTAGGTCTGTCCTCTCTAGGTCTGTCCTCTGTAGGTCTGTCCTCTGTAAGTCTGTCCTCTATAGATCTCTCCTCTGTAGATTCATCCTCTGTAGATCTGTCCTCTGTAGATCCGTCTCTGTAGATCCGTCCTCTGTAGGTCTGTCCTAAAGAGACAAACGGTGATTAAAGCGGGATTACTTTCGAAGTGAAGATTCTTCCTCATGTTTTTAAAAGAAGCATCACCAAAGACACATGAGGTCCACTAGGAAATAAACAAAAAACACACAAAAGATACACAAAAGATACACAAAAGATACACAGAAATACAGGAGGGGGAGTGGCACGCAGTAATTCAGTTTATTTATTAAATGTAATAAATCGGTGTAATCCCTCATTCGTCCAGGAGTGTTCCATTGTAGAAAAAGGTTCAGTTGTATCATCTCGACTCTCATCCAAGAGTCATTGTCGGCCTGAATTCGCTTATTGACAATGACTCTTGGATGAGAGTCGAGACGTTTAGTTTTTTCTAAACTGAGTCCAGATGAAACAACTGAACCTTTTACTACAATAAATGCAATGTTCCGTCTGAACCTTAAAGGGGAGATGTTCAGACGGGTTCAGGCTCTTCTCGTCCCTCGTGTTAAAGTTGGGTTCGGTTTAACGAAGCTCGTTTGTGTTCACGCCGCGCTGGAGGTTGGATCCACTCAAAGGATAAAAACCCCAGGCAAAAAAGAAGAAACTGTCCAATTTGTTCCTCCGCAGTGTGAAAAACGTGGGATGACTTCAACATTCTCCGGATGCAAGTGTGTTTGATGAACCGGACTGTTATAGAAAATAGTCCCGTTCGCTGCAGAGATTAGACCCGAGCGCAGCGCGGAACACGGCGGGAAACTTAAGACTCACGCCACAGGAATGTCACCGGTCGATATTTAATTGTCGCACTTTCTATAAATATCCTCCGCTTTTGCTTTTCCCGACTTGATTATTTCCTCTCCGGTTCAGACGTTAAAACGCTCCTCAAACTGGCAACGTTCCAGGTTTAGCTTCTTACTGGTCAGGATTTTAGAATCACTTTTTACAGAGAAAAACAAGCAGCGACATAATGATTATGATGATGATAATGATAATGATGATAATGATGATAATGATGATAATGATGATAATGATGATAATGATGATGATAATGATAATGATGATAATGATGATAATGATGATAATGATGATAATGATGATGATAATGATGATAATGATGATAATGATGATAATGATGATAATGATGATGATGATGATGATGATGATAATGATGATGATAATGATAATGATGATAATGATGATAATGATGATAATGATGATAATGATGATAATGATGATAATGATGATAATGATGATGATAATGATAATAATGATGTTGAGAATGATGATATGATAACGATGATAATGATGATAATGGTGATGAATATGATGATGATGATAATGATAATGATGATGATGATGATGATGATAATGATAATGATGATGATTAATGATGATAATGATGATGATAATGATGATGATAATGATGATGATGATAATGATGATAATGATAATGATGATGATAATGATGATGATGATGATAATGATGATAATGATAATGTGATGAGAATGATGAGAATGATGATGTTGATGATGATAAGGATAATGACGTAATTATTATTATTATTATAAGGCATCCAATCATAATGATCACAATCAAAACACTGATAATACCAAGTATTGTGGTGAAAGCAGAAGCAACAGGCAGACCATGAGTTATCAGCACTATCTGAGAAAAAATTTAGACTAGCTAGAGCTTTAGCATCTCTGCCACCAGGGGCAGTATTGTCAGGAATAAAAGTGACACTTGATGACCAGTACGCAAGGTCCGGAAAGATTGCAAAGGGGCTCAGATTAGATTTAGCTTGAACAAGTCAATCGTGTTTGAATTACCACTGTGGGCCTGCTTGTTTTAGGGGAAGACTTAGCATTGGTTGGCGGCCCTTGATGCCGGGGTGAGGAGAATTGACAACCTGTAAGCAGGCGAACAAGCCTGAAAAGATGTCGATGCCGCTCGGGTAGGCTTTGAGTACCTGCAAATGGAGACTGGTAGTCGAAAGTGAATGGGAAGTAATAAATTAATAAGGAAAGAAGGTTACATTTTCAGACTTCCTATAAGTGATCTGTTCTTCTGTATCTACCTCTGTATCTTCCTGCGTTGCACCAATGAAATTTCCCCATGTGGGACAATAAAGGAATATCTTATCTTATCTTATCTTAAATGCGGTAAAGGTAGATTGAAACCATGATGGAAAGAACAGAAACTGAGCTGGGTGGTCTAGGAAGTGAAGGTCCCCTGAATTATGTGTGGAACCTGGTAGCTGAGGATGGAAGAACTGGGGTCGATGAACGTTCCACCTCGGTAATAAATGTTCTGAATGTATTTGTTGATAGCGTCAGTGAATACAGGGTCATCGGACTGGACGGCCATGAACATGAATGGCTCAAAAGGAAGGCAGCAATCCCGATGGTATCAATCTAAAATAAGGCCGCCAAAGACATGTAAACTCACAGATGAACTGGTCAAGCTGGGGGGGACAACCCCCAAACTGGCTGATAGAACGGCCTATCAAAGACTGGATGAGAATGACAACGCTTTGGAGTGATGAACAGAAGACGTTAGGGTCGGGAGATGGGAGATTAGGGGCTTGTCCCTAGGGGATGATCTGCATGGTAAAATTGGGACGACTAAGCAGCTGTTTGGAGCATGAGGAGATTGAGGTTCCTGAGATGAGAGCTCCGGTTTAACTTCGGGTTGGTACCTTGGAACTCCCAGAACATGCCCGAAGAGGAAAGGACCGGCATCCCGGTGCCCGAAGAGGAAAGGACCGGCATCCCGGTGCCCGAAGAGGAAAGACCCTGCATCCCGGTGCCCGAAGAGGGAAGACCCGGCATCCCGGTGCCCGAAGGGGGAAGACCCGGCATCCTGGTGTCCAAAGAGGTGGCATCCCGGTGCCTGAAGAGGGAAGCGGCTGCAAGAGGGAAGAGGCTGCAAGATGGAAGAGGCTGCAAGGGGAAGAGGCTGCAAGATGGAAGAGAAAAGAGGCGGCATGAGGGAAGAGAAAAGAGGCGGCATGAGGGAAGAGGTGGCATCCCGGTGCCCGAAGAGGGACGAGGCGGCATGGGGGTGCCCAAGGAGGGAAGAGGTGGCATCCTGGTGCCTGAAGAGGGAAGAGGCGGCATCCCGGTGCCCGAATGCGGCTCTGGGGAATTAATGGATTAGGAGATGCCAGCTGAGCTGATATGAGCAAATCCGGGATGACAGTCCATCCACGACTTAAAAATAGAGGATGAAAAATAGGTATGATGGAAGTAGCTTAGGTGGCATGAGTTTGCTTGGCGAAGCAAGCATGAGTCAGGTCCCCTGTCCTAAGACCCTCCTTCTCGGCAAGGAAAAACTACAAAACCTCTTTGGGAAAATGTTGAAACCTTGAGGAGTTCCACGGTGAAGGGGGGTATCCGACTCTCTCGGAGGGACGGACAGGCAGACATGCTTCAAATAGCAGCTGCACTGGAGTTGGGACCACTCAGGAGTAGAACTAGTGCTTCGAGATAGTAGAACATTTCAACTGGAGTTGAAGGGCTATCTGGGGCCGAAAGAAGTCGGGACGCGGCCTGCAAGAAGCTGACCTGGGATTTAATTGGTTCGGCGGGACATGAAAGCGTGAGGCTGAAAGTATTCTGGTGCGGAGACCGGTGGGTGGACGCAGCCCTTCTGGGTTAGAGCGAGAGGGCAATCCAGTGCTTGAGGAGGCTGTGGTGGATGAGGAGGAGTCTGTAGTGGACGATGAGGCTTGAAGGGAAGTGGAACATAGGGTGGAACCTGGCAACATGGTATCGGTGCCCGAGGAGGAAACGTTGGAACCTGGTAAAGACTGAAACCGAAGATAAAAGCTGGAACCTAACAACTCTCAGCCAGAAGACAAAATGCAATAACAGGATGAAAATGCTGGAACTTGGCAACATGTTGCCCGAGGACAAAAACACTGGAATTGAAGCTAGAAGCTGGCAACTTTGAGTCAGAGGACAAAATGCGGTAACCGAGAAGGCAGGGTAATTTATAATTATTTTATAAAGTATTCATGTACGTTGTATCTATCTTTATTTCGAGCGATGCCAGCTTCTTTCAGGACAATGATTGGATGCTGGAGTGGTGAGCAAATACGTGAATGAATTACTTGAAAGAGGTGATCCAAGGCTTGAGTGATGGGCAGCTCGGTGCGGGAGGAAGGAGACGACGGAGGAGGAAGGAGACAACATGGAGGAATACTTTACCTGGAGGAGCCGCTGCAGCCCGCGAAAGTGGGCGGGGCAGAGCCCGCTCAGCAGTGGAACAAAAGCGAACGGCAAACCGCGCGAGCCAAAGAGAAGTCCAAACAAGGAGGGCGCAGGGCGATTCCAACACCGGACCACAGAGGCGATCCGAGGCGGGACGCCGGTCCGCCGACAGGAGCCCTGCCGCAAGTGAGAGCCACGCCTGCGAGAACAGCCGAATGATGGAACCGATCCGGTCCAATGCCAGTGGAGGATGGCCCGGTATGGCTCGCCCGTGCTGGGCGAGGCCCGGGCCCGGCCAATACATTGGAAGGAACGAGGTCGAGCCAATCCATAGAAAGGCAAGGAACAGTGTGCACTCGAGCGAGGGCTCCCGCCGCCATGGAGCGTGTGCACGACGTCATGAACACAGGTGTATGTGATCTGGATGATTAAATACTGTAGCCGCAGGAAGGGGCGTGGTCCTGCTCCCGAACTTAAGATAAACTTATCTTCATAATGTGAAGGTTTCAATCTCCTCCACAGATCAGGGTCCCCTCAGAGTGGTTCACCATCAGGTCATGACATAAGCAGAGAAAGTGATATCGCCCCCTGGTGGAGCACACACGTTTAAAAGATATTAATATTCCCTTTAAACAGTGCCTCTTTATCCTTATCTCTGCTTGATCAACAGCTGTGAACCTTTCTAAATTTACTGATGGATTTATATGGGACGTTAGTTTTACAGCTTGGGCTTGTTCAGGGCGAATAGTGGGTGTCATTTCATCCCATTTATCTCTATAGGAGGAAATCCTCAGAGCTGAGAGAAGCTGGGAGTGAGGGCTCTACTGCGCTGTGACAGTTTGTTACCATGGATACTGCGTGTTACTTTAGTTGACTTCTGTTAGATGTGAATAGTATCTGGTTTGGGCCTCACACAGAGCTGCTGATAGGACAGTAGCAGCTTTTCCTGCTTTTAGAGATTATTCTGTGTGGGAGGGGCCAAAGGGTCTTTATTGTGTTCTAACTCTTTGTTTATGTGAGTGCAGTTCTTGGTTGTACCAGGGGGAGGCGCTTTGGCCTAATGACCTTCTGTTTTAACGGCGCTGCAACATCAAGGGCAGACTTCAGAGAATTCATGGTCAAGTGGACAAATTGGTCACTTCCCCTGGACTAAAGCTGGATCACATGACATGTCACTGCACCTGTCACTGCTCCTGTCACTGCACCGGTCACTTCCCCTGGACTAAAGCTGTTCTCAGCAGGATCACATGACATGTCACTGCACCTGTCACTGCTCCTGTCACTGCACCGGTCACTGCACCGGTCACTTCCCCTGGACTAAAGCTGTTCTCAGCAGGATCACATGACATGTCACTGAATATTGGCTCTATTATTTCTTTAAATTTTGAGATAGATTTTTCAGATATTGTCCTTTTCATTATAACTTTATTTTGTGGGACTGGATGATCTTTAAGAATAAACTGAAAGGTATTTATGAAATGATCTGACAATATAGGGTTTTGAGGGAGGACAATGAGGTCACTAATCTCTGTTCCATACGTTAGGACAAGATCCAGAGTGTTCTTGTGAGTGTGAGTCGCTTTATTTACATTCTGAGTGAAACCAATGCTGTCTAACAAGGCGCTGAAGGCATTACTGAGAGAGTCATTACTCACGTTCATGTGGATATTAAAGTCTCCAGCTATAACTATTTTATCCCAGGCTAGCACTAAGTTTGATATAAAGTCAGAAAACTCTGTTAAAAACTCTGAATAGGGACCAGGAGGTCGGTAGATAACTATCAACAAAACTTCTTTTTTGTCCTTCTTCTCTCTCTGACCTGCTGTTCCTCTGTTCTTCCTGCAGGAGGAGCTGCAGTCCTTTGCATTCCTCGTCTTCGTGCTGGTCTGCGTCTTCGGCTCGGTCTTCCTGTTCTTCGTTCTTCCTGAGACCAAAAACCGGACGTTTGTGGACATCAGCCAGAGCTTCGCAAGGATCAACGGGCTTCTGCTTCCACCAGCGCCGCAGGAGCTGGTGCTGGTGCTGAACGCCACGACGCAGAGCAACGGGAAACAGGGCAGGGAGCCTGGAGCCATGGAGAGCTCCTTCTGAACATCTCCAACTCCTCCAGTTCAGTTCAAAAACACTTTATTTATCCACCTTCAGAAGACACGCGGAGAAGTTCAAACGCTGCTGATTAAAAAAAGGGACTAGACCGAGAAGAGGCGGACGTAAACACATGAACAATGTTTCGTTCAGGGTAATGTGTGTTTTGGTGCTAAAAACAATTACCCTCACAGCATCTTTATATACCACCAGTCTCAAAACCAAACATCTACAACCTCGTTTCCTCTGGTTCTGCTCGGTTCTGAAGTGTCTCAGTCTTACGTCTCTGGCCCTTGTCTTAGATCCAAAGTGGCTCCTGAGAGGTTCTCGCTCCCAAAGCGTCTGGCTCTTGGGCTCCAGGGACTTTAGCTCAGGGGGAGGAGCTCCACAGCACAGCCAGATGATTGGACCAGAGAGAACGCAGACTCAGGCCAAAACAAGAGGCAAAAAGCAGTGAAACAAAAAATAATGATTTGTTTGGATTTAGGATGCAAATGTGGTGTTTTTATGTTGTCTTTCCCTTCAGCATCATCTCGACTGACCAGGAGGTGTTTGGAGGGGGAGGTGTTTGGAGGGGGAGGTGTTTAGAGGAGGAGGTGTTTGGAGGAGGAGGTTTGGGGTGTTTGTTTGTTGTGCAAATCCACGAGTCACTAGATTATGAAACAGCAAAGGAACGAGCGAGTCCTAATGCAGATGGTGTGAACCCTGAACATCTCCAGTCTCTGCAGGAGGAGGTGTTTGGAGGAGGAGGTCTCTGCAGGAGGAGGTGTTTGGAGGAGGAGGTCTCTGCAGGAGGAGGTGTTTGGAGGAGGAGGTCTCTGCAGGAGGAGGTGTTTGGAGGAGGAGGTCTCTGCAGGAGGAGGTGTTTGGAGGAGGAGGTCTCTGCAGGAGGAGGTGTTTGGAGGAGGAGGTCTCTGCAGGAGGAGGTGTTTGGAGGAGGGGGTCTCTGCAGGAGGAGGTGTTTGGAGGAGGAGGTCTCTGCAGGAGGAGGTGTTTGGAGGAGGAGGTCTCTGCAGGAGGAGGTGTTTGGAGGAGGAGGTCTCTACAGGAGGAGGTGTTTGGAGGAGGAGGTCTCTGCAGGAGGAGGTGTTTGGAGGAGGAGGTCTCTGCAGGAGGAGGTGTTTGGAGGAGGAGGTCTCTGCAGGAGGAGGTGTTTGGAGGAGGAGGTCTCTGCAGGAGGAGGTGTTTGGAGGAGGAGGTCTCTGCAGGAGGAGGTGTTTGGAGGAGGAGGTCTCTGCAGGAGGAGGTGTTTGGAGGAGGAGGTCTCTGCAGGAGGAGGTGTTTGGAGGAGGAGGTCTCTGCAGGAGGAGGTGTTTGGAGGAGGAGGTCTCTGCAGGAGGAGGTGTTTGGAGGAGGAGGTCTCTGCAGGAGGAGGTGTTTGGAGGAGGAGGTCTCTGCAGGAGGAGGTGTTTGGAGGAGGAGGTCTCTGCAGGAGGAGGTGTTTGGAGGAGGAGGTCTCTGCAGGAGGAGGTGTTTGGAGGAGGAGGTCTCTGCAGGAGGAGGTGTTTGGAGGAGGAGGTCTCTGCAGGAGGAGGTGTTTGGAGGAGGAGGTCTCTGCAGGAGGCCTCGGATCAGAGCAGGAAAAGCAGCTCTTGGCACATTATTATTACAGCTTATTATTGTGAATACTTAATACCACAGCCCAAGGGATGAAAAAGGATTTAAAATGTGAGAAGAAACGTCTTTATTTAGCAGCGTCTGAAAACATGACAAGGACCTGAGGAGAAATCAGGCCTGGTTCAGATAATAAGAGAATAAACCAAACCAAAGAGAGAACAGAACAATGACAGCCACAAATCCAAATCAGAAACATCCAGCAAAACGATAGAAACTAAAGCACATTTAAACCCAAAGACTTGTCCCACTGCCCACCGTCCGTCAAAATTGTCCACTTTCAAATTGAGTTCGAATGAGATTTTTTTTGCAAATTTGTAAAAGTCAAAGGATTCCTTCAACTCATCAAATCTTTTCATGTGATTCTCTTTTACATCTGGTGAAAAACCTTTAGACCTTTTGTCCTCCAGACCTTGAGTCTCAGGTCAGTTCTATTTGGTACAAAACCTTTGGTCATAAAACTTTACCAGTTTAAGTTTGTAACATCTGTGTTTAGTTTGTTCTGATCAGCTCCTTCCATGTTGTAAGAACTGATTTGAGCCAGGGATTCTTCACTTCCTCCTCATGACTCAAGCGTCTGTCATCTGCAGTAAGAACTGTACAGGAACCTCAGGCACCACATTACTCTCAGTATAAGACCTGTACAGGAACCTCCGGCACCACATGACTCTCAGTATAAGACCTGTACAGGAACCTGAGGCACTACATTACTCTCAGTATAAGACCTGTACAGGAACCTTAGGCACCACATGACTCTCAGTATAAGACCTGTACAGGAACCTTAGGCACCACATGACTCTCAGTATAAGACCTGTACAGGAACCCCCGGCACCACATGACTCTCAGTATAAGACCTGTACAGGAACCCCCGGCACCACATGACTCTCAGTATAAGACCTGTACAGGAACCTTAGGCACCACATGACTCTCAGTATAAGACCTGTACAGGAACCCCCGGCACCACATGACTCTCAGTATAAGACCTGTACAGGAACCCCCGGCACCACATTACTCTCAGTATAAGACCTGTACAGGAACCTTAGGCACCACATGACTCTCAGTATAAGACCTGTACAGGAACCCCCGGCACCACATGACTCTCAGTATAAGACCTGTACAGGAACCCCCGGCACCACATGACTCTCAGTATAAGACCTGTACAGGAACCTTAGGCACCACATGACTCTCAGTATAAGACCTGTACAGGAACCCCCGGCACCACATGACTCTCAGTATAAGACCTGTACAGGAACCCCCGGCACCACATGACTCTCAGTATAAGACCTGTACAGGAACCTCAGGCACCACATGACTCTCAGTATAAGACCTGTACAGGAACCTCAGGCACCACATGACTCTCAGTATAAGACCTGTACAGGAACCCCCGGCACCACATGACTCTCAGTATAAGACCTGTACAGGAACCCCCGGCACCACATTACTCTCAGTATAAGACCTGTACAGGAACCTCAGGCACCACATGACTCTCAGTATAAGACCTGTACAGGAACCTCAAGCACCACATGACTCTCAGTATAAGACCTGTACAGGAACCTCAGGCACCACATTACTCTATATAAGACCAGTACAGGAACCTCAGGCACCACATTACTCTCAGTATTAGGCCTGTACAGGAACCTCAGGCACCACATGACTCTCAGTATAAGACCTGTACAGGAACCCCCGGCACCACATTACTCTCAGTATAAGGCCTGTACAGGAACCTCAGGCACCACATGACTCTCAGTATAAGACCTGTACAGGAACCTCAGGCACCACATTACTCTCAGTATAAGACCTGTACAGGAACCTTAGGCACCACATGACTCTCAGTATAAGACCTGTACAGGAACCCCCGGCACCACATGACTCTCAGTATAAGACCTGTACAGGAACCCCCGGCACCACATGACTCTCAGTATAAGACCTGTACAGGAACCCCCGGCACCACATGACTCTCAGTATAAGACCTGTACAGGAACCTTAGGCACCACATGACTCTCAGTATAAGACCTGTACAGGAACCCCCGGCACCACATGACTCTCAGTATAAGACCTGTACAGGAACCCCCGGCACCACATGACTCTCAGTATAAGACCTGTACAGGAACCTTAGGCACCACATGACTCTCAGTATAAGACCTGTACAGGAACCCCCGGCACCACATGACTCTCAGTATAAGACCTGTACAGGAACCC
The DNA here is from genome assembly GCF_026437365.1 of Eucyclogobius newberryi. NCBI lineage: Eukaryota > Metazoa > Chordata > Actinopteri > Gobiiformes > Gobiidae > Eucyclogobius > Eucyclogobius newberryi. Next base: position 561,016 of record NW_027315868.1, read on the forward strand.
CCGGCACCACATGACTCTCAGTATAAGACCTGTACAGGAACCTTAGGCACCACATGACTCTCAGTATAAGACCTGTACAGGAACCCCCGGCACCACATGACTCTCAGTATAAGACCTGTACAGGAACCCCCGGCACCACATGACTCTCAGTATAAGACCTGTACAGGAACCTCAGGCACCACATGACTCTCAGTATAAGACCTGTACAGGAACCTCAGGCACCACATGACTCTCAGTATAAGACCTGTACAGGAACCCCCGGCACCACATGACTCTCAGTATAAGACCTGTACAGGAACCCCCGGCACCACATGACTCTCAGTATAAGACCTGTACAGGAACCTTAGGCACCACATGACTCTCAGTATAAGACCTGTACAGGAACCCCCGGCACCACATTACTCTCAGTATAAGACCTGTACAGGAACCCCCGGCACCACATGACTCTCAGTATAAGACCTGTACAGGAACCCCCGGCACCACATGACTCTCAGTATAAGACCTGTACAGGAACCTCAGGCACCACATGACTCTCAGTATAAGGCCATTGAGCTTCACACCAGCAACGCTTTGATTATTTTTCACCAGAATTGTTGATAGGTCTCTATGATGTATCACACTTGCCTATCTAAGGTTTTCTAAAGGTCAGAGGGGGGCGCCAAAATGAGATCTGAACAGCTAAACCAGCCGTCATTTTACATGTTTGTTATATTTCAGTGGTTTATTTTAATGGCAATTATTTACATTTGATTTGTATCCAGACATTGGTCCAATTGTTTTGGAGAAAGTGCATCACAGTAGGTTTGTTCAAATACATTAGAACATCATCTGCAGCAGTAACATTGACTGTAACTCTGTGAATTATTTTTAATCGTCTAATAAATTGGGCCAATTGTTCCAAATACAAAGTAAACAGGAGGAGAGACCAGGCACAGCCCTGTCTGACCCCTCTGTCCAGAGTCTGGTGACCATTGTTATAATTCTTGATGTTGGACCATTGTAAAGAGCCTCAATATATTTTACCATTTGAAATTTGTTCACCAGTTTCTTAAAGACAGTTTGTTGTATTTTTGTTTCCGTTTATGAAAAATGTAAAATAACATTTGTATAAAATATATATTTGTGAATCACATTTTTGTTTACTGTTGATTATGAAAACTAACTGTATTTTTCCAGTTTCTTGTGATATCTGATTCATTATTTTGGTTAATTCGTTAAAATCTGTGTTTCATTCATTTGATATTCTGTAATAGTTTTTATTAACATGAATTATTATGATTTTCTCTACATTTTGTCAGTAATAAAGTTTAAATCGGTGTTATTACTGCAGAGTGAAGGCTCTTCATGTCACACTTAGGTTTAAATACTCTCCTGTTTGCAGCTCTAACTCTTAGAGTTTAACATCTGTCTCTAAAGTCTAAAGTTTCCTTAAGATCAGAGGAAACTCGGGACGTTCTAGAGTGAGGCCCTGGACGCTCGGAGTCAGAGCCACTGCAGCTGCTCAAAAACAAACTACAAATAATAAAATAAAGGTGGGGATTAAGAGGATTAAAGTGTGACGAGGCTCCTGATAAAAAACTCAGATTAAGGGATTAAAATAATGTTCTAAAAAAGCAACAAAAGCCTTAAAAAACAGGACCTGGTTTAGAAATCCACTTTTATATCAAAGACTTCAGATTGTATCATTCATTCACTCGGTGATGATAAAAGTGTTGTAGACACAGCTGCCCTGGGTCGGACTGACAGAAGCGAGGCAGCCAATCTGCACCTGATCTGTGTCAGGCAGAGGTGGGTCCTGGCCACAATGAGAGTGTGCACTAGCGCCCCCTGTGGCACCTGGTCTTCCAGTGTGTCCCACCCAAGAACTAACCAGGCCCCAGTTTAGACCTGGTTTAGTCCTGGTTTAGTCCCAGTTTAGACCTGGTTTAGTCCTGGTTTAGTCCTAGTTTAGACCTAGTTTAGCCCTGGTTTAGTCCTGGTTTAGACCTAGTTTAGACCTGGTTTAGACCTGGTTTAGACCTGGTTTAGACCTGGTTTAGACCTGGTTTAGCCCTGGTTTAGACCTAGTTTAGTCCTGGTTTAGACCTGGTTTGGACTTGGTTTAGCCCTGGTTTAGTCCTGGTTTGGTACTGGTTTAGACCTGGTTTAGACCTGGTTTGGATCTGGTTTAGTCCTGGTTTAGACCTGGTTTAGTCCTGGTTTAGTCCTGGTTTAGTCCTGGTTTCGACCTGGTTTAGTCCTGGTTTAGACCTGGTTTAGTCCTGGTTTAGTCCTGGTTTAGACCTGGTTTAGTCCTGGTTTAGACCTGGTTTAGTCCTGGTTTTGACCCGGTTTAGTCCTGATTTAGCCCAGATGATGTCAATACTGTCAAACAGTAAAGCAGTGGTCCCCAAACTATGGCCCGCGGGCCAGATCCGGCCCGTTGGGCATTTCAATCCGGCCCGCCAAGCTTGTCCAAGTTATATTAAAAACAGAAGAAGACTCTTGTGCACAGTTGAAGACTATTGTGGACAGAAGAAGACTCTTGTGGACAGAAGAAGACTCTTGTGGACAGAAGAAGACTCTTGTGGACAGTCAAAGACTCTTGTGGACAGAAGAAGACTCTTGTGGACAGAAGAAGACTCTTGTGGACAGTCGAAGACTCTTGTGGACAGAAGAAGACTCTTGTGGACAGAAGAAGACTCTTGTGGACAGAAGAAGACTCTTGTGGACAGTCAAAGACTCTTGTGGACAGAAGAAGACTCTTGTGGACAGTAGAAGACTCTTGTGGACAGTAGAAGACTCTTGTGGACAGTAGAAGACTCTTGTGGACAGTCGAAGACTCTTGTGGACATAAGAAGACTCTTGTGGACAGTCGAAGACTCTTGTGGACAGAAGAAGACTCTTGTGGACAGTCGAAGACTCTTGTGGACAGAAGAAGACTCTTGTGGACAGTCGAAGACTCTTGTGGACAGTCGAAGACTCTTGTGGACAGAAGAAGACTCTTGTGGACAGAAGAAGACTCTTGTGGACAGTCGAAGACTCTTGTGGACAGAAGAAGACTCTTGTGGACAGTCGAAGACTCTTGTGGACAGTCGAAGACTCTTGTGGACAGAAGAAGACTCTTGTGGACAGAAGAAGACTCTTGTGGACAGTCGAAGACTCTTGTGGACAGTAGAAGACTCTTGTGGACAGTAGAAGACTCTTGTGGACAGTAGAAGACTCTTGTGGACAGAAGAAGACTCTTGTGGACAGTCAAAGACTCTTGTGGACAGAAGAAGACTCTTGTGGACAGTCGAAGACTCTTGTGGACAGAAGAAGACTCTTGTGGACAGTCGAAGACTCTTGTGGACAGAAGAAGACTCTTGTGGACAGTAGAAGACTCTTGTGGACAGTAGAAGACTCTTGTGGACAGTAGAAGACTCTTGTGGACAGAAGAAGACTCTTTTGGACAGTAGAAGACTCTTGTGGACAGTAGAAGACTCTTGTGGACAGTAGAAGACTCTTGTGGACAGAAGAAGACTCTTGTGGACAGTCGAAGACTCTTGTGGACAGTCGAAGACTCTTGTGGACAGAAGAAGACTCTTGTGGACAGAAGAAGACTCTTGTGGACAGTCGAAGACTCTTGTGGACAGAAGAAGACTCTTGTGGACAGTAGAAGACTCTTGTGGACAGTAGAAGACTCTTGTGGACAGTAGAAGACTCTTGTGGACAGAAGAAGACTCTTGTGGACAGTCAAAGACTCTTGTGGACAGAAGAAGACTCTTGTGGACAGTCGAAGACTCTTGTGGACAGAAGAAGACTCTTGTGGACAGTCGAAGACTCTTGTGGACAGAAGAAGACTCTTGTGGACAGTAGAAGACTCTTGTGGACAGTAGAAGACTCTTGTGGACAGAAGAAGACTCTTTTGGACAGTAGAAGACTCTTGTGGACAGTAGAAGACTCTTGTGGACAGTAGAAGACTCTTGTGGACAGTAGAAGACTCTTGTGGACAGTAGAAGAAGAC
>NW_027315868.1:570000-617588 GCF_026437365.1 Eucyclogobius newberryi
TGGACATGGACCGGGACTAAGACCTAAACATGGACATGGACCGGGACTAAGACATAAACATGGACATGGACCGGGACTAAGACCTAAACATGGACATGGACCGGGACTAAGACTTAAACATGGACATGGACCGGGACTAAGACCTAAACATGGACATGGACCTGGACTAAGACCTAAACATGGACATGGACCGGGACTAAGACCTAAACATGGACATGGACCGGGACTAAAACCTAAACATGGACATGGACCGGGACTAAGACATAAACATGGACATGGACCGGGACTAAGACCTAAAGCAAGACATGGACCGGGACTAAGACCTAAACATGGACATGGACCGGGACTAAGACATAAACATGGACATGGACCGGGACTAAGACCTAAACATGGACATGGACCGGGACTAAGACCTAAACATGGACATGGACCGGGACTAAGACCTAAACATAGACATGGACCGGGACTAAGACCTAAACATGGACATGGACCGGGACTAAGACCTAAACATGGGCATGGACCGGGACTAAGACCTAAACATGGACATGGACCGGGAATAAGACCTAAAGCAGGACATGGACAGGGGCTAAGACTTAAACATTAACATGGACCGGGACTAAGACCTAAACATGGACATGGACCGGGACTAAGACATAAACATGGACATGGACCGGGACTAAGACTTAAACATGGACATGGACCGGGACTAAGACATAAACATGGGCATGGACCGGGACTAAGACATAAACATGGACATGGACCGGGACTAAGACTTAAACATGGACATGGACCGGGACTAAGACTTAAACATGGACATGGACCGGGACTAAGACATAAACATGGACTTGGACCGGGACTAAGACCTAAATATGGACATGGACCGGGACTAAGACCTAAACATGGACTTGGACCGGGACTAAGGCTCTGAACCCTGCTGTGGTGGACAGTAATGTGGTGCCAGAGGTTCCTGTACAGGTCTTATACTGAGATTAATGTGGTGCCGGGGGTTCCTGTACAGGTCTTATACTGAGAGTCATGTGGTGCCGGGGGTTCCTGTACAGGTCTTATACTGAGAGTAATGTGGTGCCGGGGGTTCCTGTACAGGTCTTATACTGAGAGTCATGTGGTTCCTGAGGTTCCTGTACAGGTCTTATACTGAGAGTAATGTGGTGCCTGAGGTTCCTGTACAGGTCTTATACTGAGAGTCATGTGGTGCTGGGGGTTCCTGTACAGGTCTTATACTGAGAGTCATGTGGTGCCTGAGGTTCCTGTACAGACCTTATACTGAGAGTAATGTGGTGCCTGAGGTTCCTGTACAGGTCTTATACTGAGAGTCATGTGGTGCCTGAGGTTCCTGTACAGGCCTTATACTGAGAGTAATGTGGTGCCGGGGGTTCCTGTACAGGTCTTATACTGAGAGTCATGTGGTGCCTGAGGTTCCTGTACAGGCCTAATACTGAGAGTAATGTGGTGCCTGAGGTTCCTGTACTGGTCTTATATAGAGTAATGTGGTGCCTGAGGTTCCTGTACAGGTCTTATACTGAGAGTCATGTGGTGCTTGAGGTTCCTGTACAGGTCTTATACTGAGAGTCATGTGGTGCCTGAGGTTCCTGTACAGGTCTTATACTGAGAGTAATGTGGTGCCGGGGGTTCCTGTACAGGTCTCATACTGAGAGTAATGTGGTGCCGGGGGTTCCTGTACAGGTCTTATACTGAGAGTCATGTGGTGCCGGGGGTTCCTGTACAGGTCTTATACTGAGAGTCATGTGGTGCCTGAGGTTCCTGTACAGGTCTTATACTGAGAGTAATGTAGTGCCTGAGGTTCCCGTACAGGTCTTATACTGAGAGTCATGTGGTGCCTGAGGTTCCTGTACATGTCTTATACTGAGAGTAATGTGGTGCCTGAGGTTCCTGTACAGGTCTTATACTGAGAGTCATGTGGTGCCGGGGGTTCCTGTACAGGTCTTATACTGAGAGTAATGTGGTGCCGGGGGTTCCTGTACAGGTCTTATACTGAGAGTAATGTGGTGCCGGGGGTTCCTGTACAGGTCTTATACTGAGAGTCATGTGGTGCCGGGGGTTCCTGTACAGGTCTTATACTGATAGTCATGTGGTGCCGGGGGTTCCTGTACAGGTCTTATACTGAGAGTAATGTGGTGCCTGAGGTTCCTGTACAGGTCTTATACTGAGAGTCATGTGGTGCCTCAGGTTCCTGTACAGGTCTTATACTGAGAGTAATGTGGTGCCTGAGGTTCCTGTACAGGTTTTATACTGATAGTAATGTGGTGCCGGGGGTTCCTGTACAGGTCTTATACTGAGAGTAATGTGGTGCCGGGGGTTCCTGTACAGGTCTTATACTGAGAGTCATGTGGTGCCTGAGGTTCCTGTACAGGTCTTATACTGAGAGTCATGTGGTGCCTGAGGTTCCTGTACAGGTCTTATACTGAGAGTCATGTGGTGCCTGAGGTTCCTGTACAGGTCTTATACTGAGAGTAATGTGGTGCCGGGGGTTCCTGTACAGGTCTTATACTGAGAGTAATGTGGTGCCGGGGGTTCCTGTACAGGTCTTATACTGAGAGTCATGTGGTGCCGGGGGTTCCTGTACAGGTCTTATACTGAGAGTCATGTGGTGCCTGAGGTTCCTGTACAGGTCTTATACTGAGAGTCATGTGGTGCCGGGGGTTCCTGTACAGGTTTTATACTGAGAGTCATGTGGTGCCTGAGGTTCCTGTACAGGTCTTATACTGAGAGTCATGTGGTGCCTGAGGTTCCTGTACAGGTCTTATACTGAGAGTCATGTGGTGCCTGAGGTTCCTGTACAGGTCTTATACTGAGAGTCATGTGGTGCCTGAGGTTCCTGTACAGGTCTTATACTGAGAGTCATGTGGTGCCTGAGGTTCCTGTACAGGTCTTATACTGAGAGTCATGTGGTGCCGGAGGTTCCTGTACAGTTCTTACTGCAGATGACAGACGCTTGAGTCATGAGGAGGAAGTGAAGAATCCCTGGCTCAAATCTGTTCTTACAACATGGAAGGAGCTGATCAGAACAAACTAAACACAGATGTTACAAACTTAAACTGGTAAAGTTTTATGACCAAAGGTTTTGTACCAAATAGAACTGACCTGAGACTCAAGGTCTGGAGGACAAAAGGTCTAAAGGTTTTTCACCAGATGTAAAAGAGAATCACATGAAAAGATTTGATGAGTTGAAAGAGAAACAGACTTTTACAGCTTTTTACAAATATAGAATTCAATAACTAAGACATGAAACACAGGTTTAACCCTTTGAGGAAAATATTCAATAAAAGTTTATAAATCTGAACTTTCGAGGAGATTATCCCCATGTGCCCATTACTCACAGGGAAATGCAGACTGTTGGAGAGGATGTGGCAGCAGGAGACAGACTGTTGGAGAGGATGTGGCAGCAGGAGACAGACTGTTGGAGAGGATGTGGCAGCAGGAGGCAGACTGTTGGAGAGGATGTGGCAGCAGGAGACAGACTGTTGGAGAGGATGTGGCAGCAGGAGGCAGACTGTTGGAGAGGATGTGGCAGCAGGAGGCAGACTGTTGGAGAGGATGTGGCAGCAGGAGGCAGACTGTTGGAGAGGATGTGGCAGCAGGAGGCAGACTGTTGAAGAGGATGTGGCAGCAGGAGGCAGACAGTTGGGGAGGATGTGGCAGCAGGAGACAGACTGTTGGAGAGGATATGGCAGCAGGAGACGGACTGTTGGAGAGGATGTGGCAGCAGGAGGCAGACTGTTGGAGAGGATGTGGCAGCAGGAGACAGACAGTTGGAGAGGATGTGGCAGCAGGAGACAGACTGTTGGAGAGCATGTGGCAGCAGGAGGCAGACAGTTGGAGAGGATGTGGCAGCAGGAGACAGACTGTTGGAGAGGATGTGGCAGCAGGAGACAGACTGTTGGAGAGGATGTGGCAGCAGGAGGCAGACTGTTGGAGAGGATGTGGCAGCAGGAGGCAGACTGTTGGAGAGCATGTGGCAGCAGGAGGCAGACAGTTGGAGAGGATGTGGCAGCAGGAGACAGACTGTTGGAGAGGATGTTGCAGCAGGAGACAGACTGTTTGAGAGGATGTGGCAGCAGGAGGCAGACAGTTGGAGAGGATGTGGCAGCAGGAGGCAGACTGTTGGAGAGGATGTGGCAGCAGGAGACAGACTGTTGGAGAGGATGTGGCAGCAGGAGGCAGACTGTTGGAGAGGATGTGGCAGCAGGAGACAGACTGTTGGAGAGGATGTGGCAGCAGGAGGCAGACTGTTGGAGAGGATGTGGCAGCAGGAGGCAGACTGTTGGAGAGGATGTGGCAGCAGGAGACAGACTTTTGGAGAGGATGTGGCAGCAGGAGGCAGACAGTTGGAGAGGATGTGGCAGCAGGAGGCAGACTGTTGGAGAGGATGTGGCAGCAGGAGGCAGACAGTTGGAGAGGATGTGGCAGCAGGAGGCAGACTGTTGGAGAGGATGTGGCAGCAGGAGGCAGACAGTTGGGGAGGATGTGGCAGCAGGAGGCAGACTGTTGGAGAGGATGTGGCAGCAGGAGGCAGACTGTTGGAGAGGATGTGGCAGCAGGAGGCAGACTGTTGGAGAGCATGTGGCAGCAGGAGGCAGACAGTTGGAGAGGATGTGGCAGCAGGAGGCAAACTGTTGGAGAGGATGTGGCAGCAGGAGACAGACTGTTGGAGAGGATGTGGCAGCAGGAGGCAGACTGTTGGAGAGGATGTGGCAGCAGGAGGCAGACTGTTGGAGAGCATGTGGCAGCAGGAGGCAGACAGTTGGAGAGGATGTGGCAGCAGGAGACAGACTGTTGGAGAGGATGTGGCAGCAGGAGACTGACTGTTTGAGAGGATGTGGCAGCAGGAGGCAGACAGTTGGAGAGGATGTGGCAGCAGGAGGCAGACTGTTGGAGAGGATGTGGCAGCAGGAGGCAGACTGTTGGGGAGGATGTGGCAGCAGGAGGCAGACTGTTGGAGAGGATGTGGCAGCAGGAAACAGACTGTTGAAGAGGATGTGGCAGCAGGAGACAGACTGTTGGAGAGGATGTGGCAGCAGGAAACAGACTGTTGGAGAGGATGTGGCAGCAGGAGACAAACCACAATCATGTGTTTTTGAGATTGTTGTTTTGTTCACGAGTTTAGACTGAGATCAACAAAGTCTGACAATTTATGACATCACCATCCACTGGGCCTCACCTGCCGTGGACACAACCAGCTGCATCTCTGGCGCCTCCTTCTGGCAGCAGCGAAAAAGGCTCTAACAAAAAAATGGATGACACAAAAATGCTCCAATGATTAAAGACTGGACATTAACATATTTGACTTGGCTCAGTGGGATTGGTTTGGGTTCGTTTGTGTTTTTGCTGTATGTCAGTCATTCTCTCTTTGCTTTTGTTAGTTAGTTTTTTCATGTTTCAATGTATTTATGTATTTTCTGTATTTTCTCTTCCATGTTCATAACCTGATGAAGACACTGGAGCTGGTCCTGGACCACCTCCGCTCCACCTTGAGCTCAGCCATGGACCCGCTGCAGTTTGCATATCGGCCTGGCATCGGAGTGGAGGACGCCGTCATCTCCTGCTGCACCGCTCTCTCTCTCACCTGGAGAAGCCTGGCTGCTCTGTGAGGATCCTGTTCTTTCATCTCTCCAGCACCTTCAACACCATCAGCTCCTGAGGGACAAACTGGAGACGGCTCCTGAGGGACAAGCTGGAGACGGCTCCTGAGGGACAAGCTGGAGACGGCTGGTGTGGAGTATGACCTGCAGAGTGGATCCTGGACTACCTCAGAGACCGACCCCAGTTTGTGAGAGCCCGGGACTGTGTGTCTGACACTCGGACCTGCAGTGTGGGGGCGCCTCAGGGCACTGTCCTCGCACCCTTTCTCTTCACCCTTTACACTGCAGACTTCAGACATGACACGGACAGCTGTGTCCTGCAGAAGTTCTCTGACCACTCTGCCATCATCGGACTCATCACGGACGACGATGATGCGGAGTACAGAGGACTGGAGCAGGACTTTGTGGACTAGTGTCAGCGGAACCACCTCCTCATCAACGCGGGGAAGACCAAGGAGATGGTGGTGGATTTCCACAGAGGCCACGCCCCCCTCACCAGTGAACATCCAGGGACGGGACATTAAGAGAGTGACTCATACAAGGACCTGGTGTTGATCTGAACCACAAACTGGACTGGACTCATAACACAGACTGTACAGGAAGAGCCAGAGTCGGCTCTACCTCCTGAGGAGACTCAGGTCTTTTGGAGTGACAGGGCCACTCTTGACAGGGCCGCTCCTGACAGGGCCACTCCTGAAGACCTTCTCCTCCTCTGTGGTGCATCAGCTCCTGTAGGTGTGGTCTGCTGGTCATACCCATGTGCAATACTGTCATTCATACACAATAATGTCCTATTCATGTGCATATATTTTTATTGTTATTTTATCTTATCTTTTTTCTCTCTATTCCTTATTAAGAATATGAGAGGTTCTGTCTATAGGAGTTTTGTTTATAAGAGTTTTTCTATTAAGAGTTTTTTTTCTTAAGCTTTATATAAGTTCTCCTACTTCTACTTGTGTTGCAACACCGACATTTCCCCATTGTGGACAAATAAAGGCTCATCTTTATATCTTATCTTATGAAGTTGAAAAATCAAAAAAACTTGATTAAAACAAACTAATAATAATAATAAAAAGTGTCTTTATTTGACAGAGAAGATGTTTTTGTCTCAGTGAGTTCAGAGATATGGAAACAGGAAACAGCCTAAATATGATGATGAAATGACCACTTCGTTGACCGGTCCAGCCGCCGGTCACTGGGAGGAAAACCACCAGAAACATGTCGAGTCCAGAACCTCGAGCACCTCAGAGATCTCAGAGGTGTCATTGGACAAATGGAAGTCTGACTTTGCTCTCTTGTTCCACATCCACAAGTCAGTGTCAGAGAAAAGGTCAGGGGTCACCTCAAGGTCCCCTCAAGGTCCCCTCAAGGTCACTTCAAGGTCCCCTCAAGGTCACTTCAAGGTCCTCTCAAGGTCACTTCAAGGTCCCCTCAAGGCCACTTCAAGGTCCCCTCAAGGTCACTTCAAGGTCTCTTTGGGGTCACAGGATTGTTTTGTGGAGGGCCTGGTTCCTGTGGGTGCCTGGTTCCTGTGGGAGCAACGTTCCTGTGGGTGCCTGGTTCCTGTGGGTGCCTAGTTCCTGTGGGTGCCTGGTTCCTGTGGGGGCCTGGTTCCTGTAGGTGCCAGGTTCGTGTGGGTGCCTGGTTCCTGTGGGGGCCTGGTTCCTGTAGGTGCCAGGTTCCTGTGGGGGCCTGGTTTCCTTTGGGGAACTGGTTCCTGTAGGTGCCAGGTTCCTGAATGGACGGATGGACTGTGTCCTGTGGCACAGACCCTGGAGCACAAGTCGATAATGAAACTTTACCTGACTCTGACTCACCCCTCTCCCCCTTCACATCACATTTACTCTCTCCCTCCCCCTCGTTTTCTCTCTCACTCCTCTCTCTTCTCCCTCTGCCTCCCCCTCTCTTCTCACCTTTCTCCATCACTTTTCTCATTTTCTCATCTTCTCTTCTTTCCTCCCCCTCGTTCCTCTCCCTCCCCCTCGTTCCTCCCCCTCGTTCCTTTCCCTCCCCCTCGTTCCTCTCCCTCCCCCTCGTTCCTCTCCCTCCCCCTCGTTCCTCTCTCTCCCCCTCGTTCTTCTCCCTCCCCCTCGTTCCTCCCCCTCGTTCCTTTCCCTCCCCCTCGTTCCTCTCCCTCCCCCTCGTTCCTCTCCCTCCCCCTCGTTCCTCTCCCTCCCCCTCGTTCCTCTCTCTCCCCCTCGTTCCTCTCCCTCGTTCTTCTCCCTCCCCCTCGTTCCTCTCTCTCCGATCCTCTCTCTCCCCCTCGTTCCTCTCCCTCGTTCTTCTCCCTCCCCCTCGTTCCTCTCCCTCCCCCTCGTTCCTCCCCCTCGTTCCTTTCCCTCCCCCTCGTTCCTCTCCCTCCCCCTCGTTCCTCTCCCTCCCCCTCGTTCCTCTCTCTCCCCCTCGTTCCTCCCCCTCGTTCCTCCCCCTCCCCCTCGTTCCTCTCGCTCCCGCTCGTTCCTCTCCCTCCCCCTCGTTCTTCTCCCTCCCCCTCGTTCCTCCCCCTCGTTCCTCCCCCTCCCCCTCGTTCCTCTCCCTCCCGCTCGTTCCTCTCCCTCCCCCTCGTTCCTCTCCCTCCCCCTCGTTCTTCTCCCTCCCCCTCGTTCCTCTCCCTCCCCCTCGTTCCTCTCCCTCCCCCTCGTTCCTCTCCCTCGTTCTTCTCCCTCCCCCTCGTTCCTCCCCCTCCCCCTCGTTCCTCTCCCTCCCGCTCGTTCCTCTCCCTCCCCCTCGTTCTTCTCTCTCCCCCTCGTTCCTCCCCGTCGTTCCTCTCCCTCCCCCTCGTTCTTCTCCCTTCCCCTCGTTCCTCTCCCTCCCCCTCGTTCCTCCCCCTCGTTCTTTTCTCTCCCCCTCGTTCTTCTCCCTCCCCCTCGTTCCTCCCCCTCGTTCCTCTCCCTCCCCCTCGTTCTTCTCCCTCCCCCTCGTTCCTCTCCCTCCCCCTCGTTCCTCTCTCTCCCCCTCGTTCCTCCCCCTCGTTCCTTTCCCTCCCCCTTGTTCTTCTCCCTCTTCCTCGTTCCTCTCCCTCCCCCTCGTTCCTCTCCCTCCCCCTCGTTCCTCTCCCTCCCCCTCGTTCTTCTCCCTCCCCCTCGTTCCTCCCCCTCCCCCTCGTTCCTCTCCCTCCCCCTCGTTCCTCCCCCTCGTTTCTCTCCCTCGCCCTCGTTCCTCTCCCTCCCCCTCGTTCCACTCTCTCCCCCTCGTTCTTTTCCCTCCCCCTCGTTCCTCTCCCTCCCCCTCGTTCCTCTCCCTCCCCCTCGTTCCTCTCTCTCCCCCTCATTCTTCTCCCTCCCCCTCGTTCCTCTCCCTCGTTCTTCTCCCTCCCCCTTGTTCCTCCCCCTCGTTCCTTTCCCTCTCCCTCGTTCCTCCCCCTCCCCCTCGTTCCTCCCCCTCCCCCTCGTTCCTCTCCCTCCCCCTCGTTCCTCCCCCTCGTTCCTCTCCCTCCCCCTCGTTCCTCCCCCTCGTTCCTCTCCCTCCCCCTCGTTCCTCTCTCTCCCCCTCGTTCTTCTCCCTCCCCCTCGTTCCTCCCCCTCGTTCCTCCCCCTCGTTCCTCTCTCTCCCCCTCGTTCCTCTCCCTCGTTCCTCCCCCTCGTTCCTCTCTCTCCCCCTCGTTCTTCTCCCTCCCCCTCGTTCCTCCCCCTCGTTCCTCTCTCTCCCCCTCGTTCCTCTCCCTCGTTCCTCCCCCTCGTTCCTCTCCCTCCCCCTCGTTCCTCTCTCTCCCCCTCGTTCCTCCCCCTCGTTCCTCTCCCTCCCCCTCCTTCCTCTCCCTCCCCCTCGTTCCTTTCTCCCCCCCTCGTTCCTCTCCCTCCCCCTCGTTCCTCCCCCTCCCCCTCGTTCCTCTCCCTCCCCCTCGTTCCTTTCTCCCCCCCTCGTTCCTCTCCCTCCCCCTCGTTCCTCCCCCTCCCCCTCGTTCCTCTCCCTCCCCCTCGTTCCTTTCTCCCCCCCTCGTTCCTCTCCCTCCCCCTCGTTCCTCCCCCTCCCCCTCGTTCCTCTCCCTCCCCCTGGTTCCTTTCTCCCCCCCTCGTTCCTCTCCCTCCCCCTCGTTCCTCCCCCTCCCCCTCGTTCCTCCCCCTCCCCCTCGTTCCTCTCCCTCCCCCTCGTTCCTTTCTCCCCCCCTCGTTCCTCTCCCTCCCCCTCGTTCCTCCCCCTCCCCCTCGTTCCTCTCCCTCCCCCTCGTTCCTTTCTCCCCCCCTCGTTCCTCTCCCTCCCCCTCGTTCCTCCCCCTCCCCCTCGTTCCTCTCCCTCCCCCTCGTTCCTTTCTCCCCCCCTCGTTCCTCTCCCTCCCCCTCGTTCCTACCCCTCCCCCTCGTTTCTCTCCCTCCCCCTCGTTCCTCCCCCCTGGCTCTGTCTCCTCCTGTAACTGATGACATCAGAATGCTGTGGGCGTCGGCCTCTCCAGGGATTCATAATTTACTCATAAACAACAGGAATGTTGAATCTTAAACCATCGCGTCTCTTTAAAGGTGTTTCTTGTTGAACACAGTTTGTCTCTTTAACTTTTTCTCTTCATCTTTTGTCCTGCTCAGAATCTTCTCTTTGTCTTTGATCCAGTGTTTTGTGTCTTTAAGATGAAGCTGCACGACGCTCTGTGGTCTGCTGCAGTGGCTCTTTAGTCTCACTATGTGGCTCTTTAGTCTCACTATGTGGCTCTTTAGTCTCACTATGTGGCTCACTTTAGTCTAACTATGTGGCTCTTTAGTCTCACTATGTGGCTCTCTTTAGTCCCACTATGTGGCTCTCTTTAGTCTCACTATGTGGCTCTTTAGTCTTTAGTCTCACTATGTGGCTCTTTAGTCAACTTATGTGGCTCTTTAGTCTCACTATGTGACTCTTTAGTCTCACTATGTGGCTCTTTAGTCTCACTATGTGGCTCTTTAGTCTCACTTTGTGGCTCTTTAGTCAACTTATGTGGCTCTTTAGTCTCACTTTGTGGCTCTCTTTAGTCTCACTATGTGGCTCTTTAGTCTCACTATGTGACTCTTTAGTCTCACTATGTGGCTCTTTAGTCTCACTAAGTGGCTCTTTAGTCTCACTATGTGGCTCTTTAGTCTCACTATGTGACTCTTTAGTCTCACTATGTGACTCTTTAGTCTCACTATGTGGCTCTTTAGTCTCACTATGTGGCTCTTTAGTCTCACTATGTGACTCTTTAGTCTCACTATGTGGCTCTTTAGTCTCACTATGTGGCTCTTTAGTCTCACTATGTGGCTCTTTAGTCTCACTATGTGGCTCTTTAGTCAACTTATGTGGCTCTTTAGTCTCACTATGTGGCTCTTTAGTCAACTTATGTGGCTCTTTAGTCTCACTTTGTGGCTCTCTTTAGATTCACTATGTGGCTCTTTAGTCTCACTTTGTGGCTCTCTTTAGTCTCACTACGTGGCTCTTTAGTCTTTAGTCTCACTATGTGGCTCTTTAGTCTCACTATGTGGCTCTTTAGTCTCACTTTGTGGCTCTCTTTAGTCTCACTATGTGGCTCTTTAGTCTCACTATGTGACTCTTTAGTCTCACTATGTGGCTCTTTAGTCTCACTATGTGGCTCTTTAGTCTCACTATGTGGCTCTTTAGTCTCACTATGTGACTCTTTAGTCCCACTATGTGGCTCTCTTTAGTCTCACTATGTGGCTCTTTAGTCTTTAGTCTCACTATGTGGCTCTTTAGTCAACTTATGTGGCTCTTTAGTCTCACTATGTGGCTCTTTAGTCTCACTTTGTGGCTCTTTAGTCAACTTATGTGGCTCTTTAGTCTCACTATGTGGCTCTCTTTAGTCTCACTATGTGGCTCTTTAGTCTCACTATGTGACTCTTTAGTCTCACTATGTGGCTCTTTAGTCTCACTATGTGGCTCTTTAGTCTCACTATGTGGCTCTTTAGTCAACTTATGTGGCTCTTTAGTCCCACTATGTGACTCTTTAGTCTCACTATGTGGCTCTTTAGTCTCACTATGTGGCTCTTTAGTCTCACTATGTGGCTCTTTAGTCAACTTATGTGGCTCTTTAGTCTCACTTTGTGGCTCTCTTTAGTCTCACTATGTGACTCTTTAGTCCCACTATGTGGCTCTTTAGTCTCACTATGTGGCTCTTTAGTCTCACTATGTGGCTCTTTAGTCTCACTATGTGGCTCTTTAGTCTCACTATGTGGCTCTTTAGTCTCACTATGTGGCTCTTTAGTCTCACTATGTGGCTCTTTAGTCTCACTATGTGACTCTTTAGTCTCACTATGTGGCTCTTTAGTCTCACTATGTGGCTCTTTAGTCTCACTATGTGGCTCTTTAGTCTCACTTTGTGGCTCTCTTTAGTCTCACTATGTGGCTCTTTAGTCTCACTTTGTGGCTCTCTTTAGTCCCACTATGTGGCTCTCTTTAGTCTCACTATGTGGCTCTTTAGTCACCTTATGTGGCTCTTTAGTCTCACTATGTGGCTCTTTAGTCTCACTTTGTGGCTCTTTAGTCAACTTATGTGGCTCTTTAGTCTCACTTTGTGGCTCTCTTTAGTCTCACTATGTGGCTCTTTAGTCTCACTATGTGACTCTTTAGTCTCACTATGTGGCTCTTTAGTCTCACTATGTGGCTCTTTAGTCTCACTATGTGGCTCTTTAGTCAACTTATGTGGCTCTTTAGTCCCACTATGTGACTCTTTAGTCTCACTATGTGGCTCTTTAGTCTCACTATGTGGCTCTTTAGTCTCACTATGTGGCTCTCTTTAGTCTCACTATGTGACTCTTTAGTCTCACTATGTGGCTCTCTAGTCTCACTATGTGGCTCTTTAGTCTCACTATGTGGCTCTTTAGTCTCACTATGTGACTCTTTAGTCTCACTATGTGACTCTTTAGTCTCACTATGTGGCTCTTTAGTCTCACTATGTGGCTCTTTAGTCTCACTATGTGGCTCTTTAGTCTCACTATGTGGCTCTTTAGTCTCACTATGTGGCTCTTTAGTCTCACTATGTGGCTCTTTAGTCTCACTTTGTGGCTCTCTTTAGTCTCACTATGTGGCTCTTTAGTCTCACTTTGTGGCTCTCTTTAGTCCCACAATGTGGCTCTCTTTAGTCTCACTATGTGGCTCTTTAGTCAACTTATGTGGCTCTTTAGTCAACTTATGTGGCTCTTTAGTCTCACTTTGTGGCTCTCTTTAGTCTCACTATGTGGCTCTCTTTAGTCTCACTATGTGGCTCTTTAGTCTCACTATGTGACTCTTTAGTCTCACTATGTGGCTCTTTAGTCTCACTATGTGGCTCTTTAGTCTCACTTTGTGGCTCTCTTTAGTCTCACTATGTGGCTCTTTAGTCTCACTATGTGACTCTTTAGTCTCACTATGTGGCTCTTTAGTCTTTAGTCTCACTATGTGGCTCTTTAGTCTCACTATGTGGCTCTTTAGTCAACTTATGTGGCTATTTAGTCTCACTTTGTGGCTCTCTTTAGTCTCACTATGTGACTCTTTAGTCTCACTATGTGGCTCTCTAGTCTCACTATGTGGCTCTTTAGTCTCACTATGTGGCTCTTTAGTCTCACTATGTGGCTCTCTTTAGGCTCACTATGTGGCTCTTTAGTCTCACTATGTGGCTCTTTAGTCTCACTATGTGGCTCTTTAGTCTCACTATGTGACTCTTTAGTCTCACTATGTGACTCTTTAGTCTCACTATGTGGCTCTTTAGTCTCACTATGTGGCTCTTTAGTCTCACTATGTGGCTCTTTAGTCTCACTATGTGGCTCTTTAGTCTCACTATGTGGCTCTTTAGTCTCACTATGTGGCTCTTTAGTCTCACTATGTGGCTCTTTAGTCTCACTATCTGGCTCTTTAGTCAACTTATCTGGCTCTTTAGTCTCACTATGTGGCTCTTTAGTCTCACTATGTGGCTCTTTAGTCTCACTATGTGGCTCTTTAGTCTCACTATGTGGCTCTTTAGTCAACTTATGTGGCTCTTTAGTCTCACTTTGTGGCTCTCTTTAGTCTCACTATGTGGCTCTTTAGTCTCACTATGTGGCTCTTTAGTCTCACTATGTGGCTCTTTAGTCTCACTATGTGGCTCTTTAGTCTCACTATGTGGCTCTTTAGTCTCACTATGTGGCTCTTTAGTCAACTTATGTGGCTCTTTAGTCTCACTTTGTGGCTCTCTTTAGTCTCACTATGTGGCTCTTTAGTCTCACTATGTGGCTCTTTAGTCTCACTATGTGGCTCTTTAGTCTCACTATGTGGCTCTTTAGTCTCACTATGTGGCTCTCTTTAGTCTCACTATGTGGCTCTTTAGTCTCACTATGTGGCTCTTTAGTCTCACTATGTGGCTCTTTAGTCTCACTATGTGGCTCTTTAGTCTCACTATGTGGCTCTTTAGTCTCACTATGTGGCTCTTTAGTCTCACTATGTGGCTCTTTAGTCTCACTACGTGGCTCTTTAGTCTCACTATGTGGCTCTTTAGTCTCACTATGTGGCTCTTTAGTCTCACTACGTGGCTCTTTAGTCTCACTATGTGGCTCTTTAGTCTCACTATGTGGCTCTTTAGTCTCACTATGTGGCTCTTTACTGTCTCTTACTTGCAAATAAAAATGTTTTACTAAAGAGGCAACGTTTCAGCATCTGGGCTTCGTCAGGCAAATGAAGGAGTGAATTATGAATCCCTGGAGAGGCCGACGCCCACAGCATTCTGATGTCATCAGTTACAGGAGGAGACAGAGCCACAGGGACAATAGGAGCTGATGGTCCATTAAAGGACTGAGAGGAAACAAAGAGGTTTAGTTTCTGGTGAAACCAATAACACCTTTTCATCAGGAGGTCCCGCCCAGTGGGCGGGGCTTACTCAGAAAAGGATAAATGTCTGAGTTCCCGGTCCTGATCCCCAGATTGAGAATGACTCTTGGATGAGTCCTGCTGGACGCATGAGGCATTACAGGGAGGATGAGAGCATTCAATTCCTGGAGCAAGGACAATGATCCGATCCTGAAAACATCTAAGACCAAACGATCATTATAAGTAAGTGCATGTTAATTATACATGTTAATTATACATGTTATTTATACATGTTATTTATACATGTTAATTATACATGTTAATTATACATGTTATTTATACATGTTAATTATACATGTTATTTATACATGTTATTTATACATGTTAATTATACATGTTAATTATACATGTTAATTATACATGTTATTTATACATGTTATTTATACATGTTAATTATACATGTTAATTATACATGTTATTTATACATGTTAATTATACATGTTAATTATACATGTTATTTATACATGTTATTTATACATGTTAATTATACATGTTAATTATACATGTTATTTATACATGTTAATTATACATGTTAATTATACATGTTAATCATACATGTTAATTATACATGTTAATTATAAATGTTAATTATACATGTTAATTATACATGTTATTTATACATGTTAATTATACATGTTAATTATACATGTTAATTATACATGTTAACTATACATGTTATTTATACATGTTATTTATACATGTTAATTATACATGTTAATGATAAATGTTAATTATACATGTTAATTATACATGTTATTTATACATGTTAATTATACATGTTAATTATACATGTTAATTATAAATGTTAATTATACATGTTAATTATACATGTTAATTATAAATGTTAATTATACATGTTAATTATACATGTTATTTATACATGTTAATTATACATGTTAATTATACATGTTAATTATACATGTTAATTATACATGTTATTTATACATGTTAATTATACATGTTATTTATACATGTTATTTATACATGTTAATTATACATGTTATTTATACATGTTAATTATACATGTTAATTATACATGTTATTTATACATGTTAATTATACATGTTAATTATACATGTTATTTATACATGTTATTTATACATGTTAATTATACATGTTATTTATACATGTTAATTATACATGTTAATTATACATGTTATTTATACATGTTATTTATACATGTTAATTATACATGTTATTTATACATGTTAATTATACATGTTAATTATACATGTTATTTATACATGTTAATTATACATGTTAATTATACATGTTAATTATACATGTTATTTATACATGTTAATTATACATGTTAATTATACATATTAATTATACATGTTAATTATACATGTTATTTATACATGTTAATTATACATGTTAATTATACATGTTAATTATACATGTTATTTATACATGTTATTTATACATGTTAATTATACATGTTAATCATACATGTTAATTATACATGTTAATTATACATGTTATTTATACATGTTATTTATACATGTTAATTATACATGTTAATCATACATGTTAATTATACATGTTATTTATACATGTTAATTATACATGTTATTTATACATGTTATTTATACATGTTAATTATACATGTTATTTATACATGTTATTTATACATGTTAATTATACAGCACCTTTCACAGACAGAAGTCACAAAGTGAGTCACAAAACACAGAATAAAACAATAAAAACACAAAAAACTTACAGTGAACAAAACATATACAACAATATACAGTCAAATCAGTCCCTAAAACAAATGTGATTGCGGTGCCAGGAACCAACAGTTCCTGGTCCAAGGACCTTAGTGAGCGAGAGTACGGTTTAATCAGATCGCTGATGTACAGAGGGACCTGACCATTTAAAGCTCTAAAAGTTAAAACAAGAATTTTAAACTGTATCCATGGAGACGGGCTCCAGTGAAGGGCTCTGAGGGTGAAATGTGGGCCCTTCTATTTGTGCGGGTTAAGATCCTCACTGCAGAGTTCTGGACCAGCTGCAGACGAGAGAGTTCCTTCTTGTTAAGAGGAAAACAAACTGTTACAATCGTCTAAACGTGAGACACAAAGACATGAATTATAACTTCCAGGTCATTTTGAGACACCATTTTCCTGAGCTTAGAGATTTTCCTCAACTGAAAGAAACAGTTCCTCGTCAACCGCTGGAGCTCTAAAGACATGTCTTTGTCAAAGACATGTCTTTAGAGCTCTAAAGACATGTCTTTGTCAAAGACAACACCCAAGTTTCTAAGATTAGGTTTTACAGTCTGGCCAAAAACACCCAATGGCATCATCAGGGGCAATAATCAGAGTTTCTGTTTTTAGCTGCAGAGTTTTGACTCAGCCATTGTTTTATTTGCACTAAACAACTGACCAACGAGTTCAGCTTCTGGATCTCAGAAGGTTTAAAAGAGCTGAATCTCGTCATGAACAGGTGGTGGGTCACATCACTTAAAGATCATTCCCAGGGGATTTATATAAAGCAGAAATAAAATTGGTTCTGACAAAAAATAGATCGAGAGATCGAGGGGGTCCGGGCCCCCCAGTATCAGTGTGATCGAGGGGGTCCGGGCCCCCCAGTACCAGTGTGATCGAGGGGGTCCGGGCCCCCCAGTACCAGTGTGATCGAGGGGGTCCGGGCCCCCCAGTATCAGTGTGATCGAGGGGGTCCGGGCCCCCCAGTACCAGTGTGATCGAGGGGGTCCGGGCCCCCCAGTATCAGTGTGATCGAGGGGGTCCGGGCCCCCCAGTACCAGTGTGATCGAGGGGGTCCGGGCCCCCCAGTACCAGTGTGATCGAGGGGGTCCGGGCCCCCCAGTATCAGTGTGATCGAGGGGGTCCGGGCCCCCCAGTACCAGTGTGATCGAGGGGGTCCGGGCCCCCCAGTATCAGTGTGATCGAGGGGGTCCGGGCCCCCCAGTACCAGTGTGATCGAGGGGGTCCAGCCCCCCAGTATCAGTGTGATCGAGGGGGTCCGGGCCCCCAAGTACCAGCGTGATCGAGGGGGTCCGGGCCCCCCAGTATCAGTGTGATCGAGGGGGTCCGGGCCCCCCAGTACCAGTGTGATCGAGGGGGTCCGGGCCCCCCAGTACCAGTGTGATCGAGGGGGTCCGGGCCCCCCAGTATCAGTGTGATCGAGGGGGTCCGGGCCCCCCAGTATCAGTGTGATCGAGGGGGTCCGGGCCCCCCAGTATCAGTGTGATCGAGGGGGTCCGGGCCCGAGGGGGTCCGGGCCCCCCAGTATCAGTGTGATCGAGGGGGTCCGGGCCCCCCAGTACCAGTGTGATCGAGGGGGTCCAGCCCCCCAGTATCAGTGTGATCGAGGGGGTCCGGGCCCCCAAGTACCAGTGTGATCGAGGGGGTCCGGGCCCCCCAGTATCAGTGTGATCGAGGGGGTCCGGGCCCCCCAGTACCAGTGTGATCGAGGGGGTCCGGGCCCCCCAGTATCAGTGTGATCGAGGGGGTCCGGGCCCCCCAGTACCAGTGTGATCGAGGGGGTCCGGGCCCCCCAGTACCAGTGTGATCGAGGGGGTCCGGGCCCCCCAGTACCAGTGTGATCGAGGGGGTCCGGGCCCCCCAGTATCAGTGTGATCGAGGGGGTCCGGGCCCCCCGGTACCAGTGTGATCGAGGGGGTCCGGGCCCCCCAGTATCAGTGTGATCGAGGGGGTCCGGGCCCCCCAGTACCAGTGTGATCGAGGGGGTCCGGGCCCCCCAGTATCAGTGTGATCGAGGGGGTCCGGGCCCCCCAGTACCAGTGTGATCGAGGAGGTCCGGGCCCCCCAGTATCAGTGTGATGGAGGGGGTCCGGGCCCCCCAGTACCAGTGTGATCGAGGGGGTCCGGGCCCCCCAGTACCAGTGTGATCGAGGGGGTCCGGGCCCCCCAGTACCAGTGTGATCGAGGAGGTCCGGGCCCCCCAGTATCAGTGTGATGGAGGGGGTCCGGGCCCCCCAGTACCAGTGTGATCGAGGAGGTCCGGGCCCCCCAGTATCAGTGTGATGGAGGGGGTCCGGGCCCCCCAGTACCAGTGTGATCGAGGGGGTCCGGGCCCCCCAGTACCAGTGTGATCGAGGAGGTCCGGGCCCCCCAGTATCAGTGTGATGGAGGGGGTCCGGGCCCCCCAGTACCAGTGTGATCGAGGAGGTCCGGGCCCCCCAGTATCAGTGTGATGGAGGGGGTCCGGGCCCCCCAGTACCAGTGTGATCGAGGGGGTCCGGGCCCCCCAGTACCAGTGTGATGGAGGGGGTCCGGGCCCCCCAGTATCAGTGTGATCGAGGGGGTCCGGGCCCCCCAGTACCAGTGTGATCGAGGGGGTCCGGGCCCCCCAGTACCAGTGTGTGCTCCTCTCACTGTGACGCCGGAAACCATTCTGAACGTTTGTCCCGCCACAATAAGATGTTCAACAGCTGTGTCTGAACTCATGTTATATATATATATATATATGATATAAATATATATGATGTAAATATATATGATGTAAATATATATGATGTGAATACATATGATATATATATATATGATATATATGATATATATGATATATATATCATATATATATATGATATAAATATATATATGATAGATACATATGATATATATATATATATATATATATATGATATATATATATATATATATATGAGATATATATATATATATATGATGTAAATATATATGATGTGGTGTGTCCTGTGTTCCTGAGTGAAATGCCACATATTTAAAGGTTCTTCTCTTCTGGAACCATCTGCTCTCGTCGACAACAGAAGAACTGTCACAATGATGAACTCCTGACCTCAGTTTGACCCTAAACCATTTCTTTCTTTTCAACAAATGGAAACATGAAGAAGGAGAATTCACAAACGCAGTTTTATTTTACAAAGTACAACATGAAAAAACACAGTTACATTCAAATCTGTGGAGAACGAGTCCGAGAGAGAAGACGAGGCTTTTCTTTGGTCTTTGAGGACGCGGCCTCACGCCTGCTGCACACTGACTCCTGCACACTGACTCCTGCTGCACACTGACTCCTGCTGCACACTGACTCCTGCTGCACACTGACTCCTGCACACTGACTCCTGCACACTGACTCCTGCACACTGACTCCTGCACACTGACGCCTGCTGCACACTGACTCCTGCACACTGACTCCTGCACACTGACTCCTGCACACTGACTCCTGCACACTGACTCCTGCTGCACACTGACTCCTGCACACTGACTCCTGCACACTGACTCCTGCACACTGACTCCTGCACACTGACTCCTGCTGCACACTGACTCCTGCACACTGACTCCTGCACACTGACTCCTGCTGCACACTGACTCCTGCACACTGACTCCTGCTGCACACTGACTCCTGCACACTGACTCCTGCTGCACACTGACTCCTGCACACTGACTCCTGCACACTGACTCCTGCTGCACACTGACTCCTGCTGCACACTGACTCCTCCTGCACACTGACTCCTGCTGCACACTGACTCCTGCACACTGACTCCTCCTGCACACTGACTCCTGCTGCACACTGACTCCTGCTGCACACTGACTCCTGCTGAACACTGACTCCTGCACACTGACTCCTGCTGCACACTGACTCCTGCACACTTACTCCTGCTGCACACTGACTCCTGCACACTGACTCCTCCTGCACACTGACTCCTGCTGCACACTGACTCCTGCTGAACACTGACTCCTGCACACTGACTCCTGCTGCACACTGACTCCTGCACACTGACTCCTGCTGCACACTGACTCCTGCACACTGACTCCTGCTGCACACTGACTCCTGCTGCACACTGACTCCTGCACACTGACTCCTGCTGCACACTGACTCCTGCTGCACACTGACTCCTGCACACTGACTCCTCCTGCACACTGACTCCTGCTGCACACTGACTCCTGCACACTGACTCCTCCTGCACACTGAATCCTGCTGCACACTGACTCCTGCACACTGACTCCTCCTGCACACTGACTCCTGCTGCACACTGACTCCTGCACACTGACTCCTGCACACTGACTCCTGCTGCACACTGACTCCTGCACACTGACTCCTCCTGCACACTGACTCCTGCTGCACACTGACTCCTCCTGCACACTGACTCCTGCTGCACACTGACTCCTCCTGCACACTGACTCCTGCTGCACACTGACTCCTGCTGCACACTGACTCCTGCACACTGACTCCTGCTGCACACTGACTCCTGCACACTGACTCCTGCTGCACACTGACTCCTGCACACTGACTCCTCCTGCACACTGACTCCTGCTGCACACTGACTCCTGCACACTGACTCCTCCTGCACACTGACTCCTCCTGCACACTGACTCCTGCTGCACACTGACTCCTCCTGCACACTGACTCCTCCTGCACACTGACTCCTGCTGCACACTGACTCCTCCTGCACACTGACTCCTCCTGCACACTGACTCCTCCTGCACACTGACTCCTGCTGCACACTGACTCCTGCTGCACACTGACTCCGGGTGCGGGTCACTTGCAGATTGTGTGTTACCCTCAGGTTCATTGGGGCCTGTGCGTGTGTGAGAACTCGGGCCCCATCAGAGCGCTGCAGACCCTCGCGGCTCCCGGACCTCACAGCAACAGGGCGGGACCTGACTCAGTGTGCACCAGGCGTCAGTCACACGGAGCAGGGGCGGAGCTGAGGCGGAGCAGGGGCGGAGCAGGGGCGGAGCTGAGGCGGAGCAGGGGCGGAGCTGAGGCGGATTAGGGGCGGAGCTGAGGCGGAGCAGGGGCGGAGCTGAGGCGGAGAAGGGCGGAGCTGAGGCGGGGCTGAGGCGGAGCAGGGGCGGAGCTGAGGCGGAGCAGGGGCGGAGCTGAAGGCTGGTTTACGCCTCCTCCACTCACACGGCTCTCCTCCACGTGCCGTGGACCACGCGGACTGTGATTGGTTGATCCACACAAACTAACTGGAAAACGTATTAAATACAGCATAAAACTGCTGAGGTTTGGCACAGAAATGTCTCCACGTGAGACTAAAGTGATGGTTGTTTGTGCCAGTAAATATATAAAAGCAAAACAAAACCCACGATGCACCTGGAGCTGGAGGACGCTGCGAGGATGAGGAGCATAGACCAGCCTTAAGACGCGGCAGAGACGCGGCAGAGACGCGGCAGAGACGCAGCAGAGACGACCAGGGTAAACAGAAACAGAAATACTGCATTTGGCGTGTACCAGGAGGTAAGGAGGAGTAGCTACTGCACGTGGACCCATAAGGCTCTCGCGTACGTGACGTCATGACGCAGCAGGAGCAGTTCTTACGCCTGGCGTCGCGCAGGTGACGCTTCAAGTAAACACATGACACACGTGAACACGACACGGTACAACGGGACAGTGCACGGCACGTTACGTCAGCGCAGTCCGTTCGGGGCAAACGGAGACAGTCGCTCCAGGCTGATGTCCTCGCAGTCCTCCGGGTCACACACCGAGTCCGTGGCGTTCCCGGTGTGCGTACACTGTGAGATCCGGTCGAAGGCGTCCTCCTGCTCCAGACACTCCACGACGTTGGGGATGATGTTGACGTAGGCGCTGGCGATCTCCTTGTGGATGAGCGTGTCCTGGTTGTAGGACACGAGCTCGTTGCTGATGTTGACGGTCTCCACGGGCGTGCGGCACGCGCGGCACAGGGAGCGGCAGCCCAGCAGGCTCGCGAACGCCTTCCGGAACTCCGCGTTGAAGGCGTAAATCACCGGGTTGAGAGAGGAGTTGGTCCATCCGAACCACACGAACACGTTAAACGTGGTGTCGCTGATGCACGGCAGCCCCGCGCTGCGGTCCGCCGCGGGCCGCTCACAGAACGGAACCATGCAGTTGAGCACGAAGAACGGGAGCCAGCAGCACACGAACACGCCCATGATGATGGACAAGGTCTTCAGCACTTTGGTCTCGCGCTTGATGGACGTCTTCAGCGTGCTGTGGTGTTGGCACTCGAGTCTGTTGGTCCGGCAACTTTGCGCGTGCTCCGCCGCGCGCTCCAACGTCGCGATCCTCCGGATCTGCATCTGAGCGATGCGGTAAATCCGCGTGTAGGTCACGATCATGATCGCCACCGGGATGTAGAAGCTCACGAGGGACGAGGAGATCGCGTACTCACGGCTCAGGCTCGAGTCGCAGTTCTCCTCCGGCGCGCGGACGCGCGTCAGGTTGTGCGTTCCGCGCGTGTCTTCCGCCGCCTTGTGCCAGTTCAGCTGCACCGGGATGAACGAGATGAGCAGGGACAGAGTCCACGTGACACTGATCATCACAAAAGCCACGCGCTGCGTCATCTTGCGTTCATAACGGAACGGAGAAGAAATGGCCCAGTACCGGTCCACGCTGATGATGCACAAGTTCAGGATGGACGCGGTGGAACACATGATGTCAAACGCGACCCACACGTCACAGAACGCGCCGAACGGCCAGTATCCCGCGACCTCCGCCACCGCCTTCCACGGCATCACGAGCACCGCCACGAACAGGTCCGACAGAGCCAGCGACACGATGAAGATGTTGGTGACTTTGGAGCGCAGATGGCGGAAGCGCAGCACCGCGGCGCAGACCAGGATGTTCCCCAGAAGAGTCCACAGGATGAGCAGAGACAGCAGGACACCCGTGACCGAGCGCAGCGCCACGTCCGAGCTGCCCGTGACCGTGCTGTTCCACACGTTCCCGAGCGGCGGCGGAGAGGACGCGGAGTCCTTCGCCGCGGACAGGTACCGCGCAGGCTCCATGTCTTCAGGACGGGACAGTGCTCAGGTGCAGCGGCAGCACTTGGCCGCGTGCGCGGGGACAGTCCGTGGGAACTTTCCCCGTGGAGCGGTCCGCGTCCCAAACGGAACCGGGAACTCTACGCTGAAGCCGGGCAGGATACGAGAGACACACGGAGAGCGCATAGTGCCGGTGCTTCTGCCGCTCCTGCCGCTCCTGCCGCTCCTGCCGCTCCTGCCGCTCCTGCCGTGAGACTGAGGCACGCGCTGTGACCGCGTGGAACAGAACTAGAGCAGGACTGAGAGAGGAAAGACACTGCAGTGGAGAGAGAGAGATGAGAGGAGAGGAAAGAGAGGAAAGAGAGGAGAGAAAGAGGAGAGGCTCCGTGGGCGCGCCCGGCCGCGTGTGCGCGTGGAGTGTGTTCATCCTCTGCAGGAATGTGTGCGCGTGCGCCGTTGTGCAGCTGCGGGAGCTGTCCGCGGTGCTGAAACAGGCTTCATGCGCGTTCAGAGCCGTTGAAGGTCGGACTCACCCCGGGTCAGAGGCGCGTGCACGTTCACACGCGCAGCTGTTTCCCGCTCTAACGTCACAGTTATTTATAGACGCGTCCGCGCGCGCCTGTCAGATCAGTGTGACACTTCATCCAATCATCTCTGACCTCGCGCGCGCCGCGTCTGCGTTTAACCTTTGTCACAAACGTGTTACTCACCACCGACCACATGACCCCAAGTCTGCCCCGGACCCCCGAGTCTGCCCCGGACCCCCGAGTCCGCCCCGGACCCCCGAGTCCACCCCGGACCCCCGAGTCCGCCCCGGACCCCCGAGTCCACCCCGGACCCCCGAGTCCGCCCCGGACCCCCGAGTCCACCCCGGACCCCCGAGTCTGCCCCGGACCCCAGAGTCCCGGACCCCCGAGTCTGCCCCGGACCCCCGAGTCCACCCCGGACCCCCGAGTCTGCCCCGGACCCCAGAGTCCCGGACCCCCGAGTCTGCCCCGAACCCCTGAGTCTGCCCCGGACCCCAGAGTCTGCCCCGGACCCCGACCCCCGAGCCTGCCCCGGACCCCCGAGTCTGCCCCGGACCCCGAGTCTGCCCCGGACCCCCGAGTCTGCCCCGGACCCCCGAGTCTGCCCCGGACCCCCGAGTCCACCCCAGACCCCAGAGTCCCGGACCCCCGAGTCCGCCCCGGACCCCCGAGTCCACCCCGGACCCCAGAGTCTGCCCCGGACCCCGACCCCCGAGTCTGCCCTGGACCCCGAGTCTGCCCCGGACCCCAGAGTCTGCCCCGGACCCCAGAGTCCCAGACCCCCAAGTCTGCCCCGGACCCCAGAGTCTGCCCCGGACCCCAGAGTCTGCCCCGGACCCCGAGTCCGCCCCAGACCCCCGAGTCTGCCCCGGACCCCAGAGTCCCGGACCCCCGAGTCCGCCCCGGACCCCCGAGTCCACCCCGGACCCCAAAGTCTGCCCCGGACCCCCGAGTCTGCCCCGGACCCCCGAGTCCACCCCAGACCCCAGAATCCCGGACCCCCGAGTCCGCCCCGGACCCCCGAGTCCACCCCGGACCCCAGAGTCTGCCCCGGACCCCGACCCCCGAGTCTGCCCTGGACCCCGAGTCTGCCCCGGACCCCAGAGTCTGCCCCGGACCCCAGAGTCCCGGACCCCCGAGTCTGCCCCGGACCCCTGAGTCTACCCCGGACCCCCGAGTCTGCCCCGGACCCCGAGTCTGCCCCGGACCCCAGAGTCTGCCCCGGACCCCGACCCCCGAGTCTGCCCCGGACCCCCGAGTCTGCCCCAGACCCCGAGTCTGCCCCGGACCCCCGAGTCTGCCCCGGACCACCGAGTCTGCCCCGGACCCCAGAGTCTGCCCCGGACCCCCGAGTCCACCCCAGACCCCAGAGTCCCGGACCCCCGAGTCCGCCCCGGACCCCCGAGTCCACCCCGGACCCCAGAGTCTGCCCCGGACCCCGACCCCCGAGTCTGCCCTGGACCCCGAGTCTGCCCCGGACCCCTGAGTCTGCCCCGGACCCCAGAGTCCCGGACCCCCAAGTCTGCCCCGGACCCCAGAGTCTGCCCCGGACCCCAGAGTCTGCCCCGGACCCCGAGTCCGCCCCAGACCCCCGAGTCCCGGACCCCAGAGTCCCGGACCCCCGAGTCCGCCCCGGACCCCCGAGTCCACCCCGGACCCCAGAATCTGCCCCGGACCCCGACCCCCGAGTCTGCCCTGGACCCCGAGTCTGCCCCGGACCCCAAAGTCTGCCCCGGACCCCAGAGTCCCGGACCCCCGAGTCTGCCCCGGACCCCAGAGTCCCGGACCCCCGAGTCTGCCCCGGACCCCCGAGTCTGCCCCGGACCCCAGAGTCCCGGACCCCCGAGTCTGCCCCGGACCCCCGACACCGCCCCGGACGCGGACCCCAGAGTCCGCTCCGGACCCCAGAGTCTGCCCGGGACCCCGAGTCCGCCCCAGACCCCAGAGTCTGGCCCGGAGTCTGGCCCGGGCTGCGGGGCCCTGATAAAACTTTGAGAATCATGAATAAACAGAAAGACTGAAGTCTCGTGTGAGAGTCCGGTCACCGGAGACACGGGTGTGTGGCGCCCCCGTGTGGATTAAAGTTGCACGTGACAAACTTCAAACTCACTTGTGTTTATTTACGTACAAGACACAAAGACATGACTTCATTTACCAACACAGCGACTGGACTAAAGAAAGAAAGACTGAATTTGGATTTTTACAGATTGGTACAAAAACAGACATGAGAACATTTAGACCAGGACTAAATCAAGTCTAAACCAGGACTAAACCAGGTCTAAACCAGGTCTAAACCAGGACTAAACCAGGTCTAAACCAGGACTAAACCAAGTCTAAACCAGGACTAAACCAGGTCTAAACCAGGTCTAAACCAGGACTAAACCAGGTCTAAACCAGGACTAAACCAAGTCTAAACCAGGACTAAACCAAGTCTAAACCAGGACTAAATCAGGTCTAAACCAGGACTAAACCAAGTCTAAACCAGGACTAAACCAGGTCTAAACCAGGTCTAAACCAGGACTAAACCAGGTCTAAACCAGGACTAAACCAAGTCTAAACCAGGACTAAACCAAGTCTAAACCAGGACTAAACCAAGTCTAAACCAGGACTAAATCAGGTCTAAACCAGGACTAAACCAAGTCTAAACCAGGACTAAACCAGGTCTAAACCAGGTCTAAACCAGGACTAAACCAGGTCTAAACCAGGACTAAACCAAGTCTAAACCAGGACTAAACCAAGTCTAAACCAGGACTAAATCAGGTCTAAACCAGGACTAAACCAAGTCTAAACCAGGACTAAACCAAGTCTAAACCAGGACTAAACCAAGTCTAAACCAGGACTAAATCAGGTCTAAACCAGGACTAAACCAAGTCTAAACCAGGACTAAACCAGGTCTAAACCAGGTCTAAACCAGGACTAAACCAGGTCTAAACCAGGACTAAACCAAGTCTAAACCAGGACTAAACCAAGTCTAAACCAGGACTAAATCAGGTCTAAACCAGGACTAAACCAAGTCTAAACCAGGACTAAATCAGGTCTAAACCAGGACTAAACCAAGTCTAAACCAGGACTAAACCAGGTCTAAACCAGGTCTAAACCAGGACTAAACCAGGTCTAAACCAGGACTAAACCAAGTCTAAACCAGGACTAAATCAGGTCTAAACCAGGACTAAACCAAGTCTAAACCAGGACTAAACCAGGTCTAAACCAGGTCTAAACCAGGACTAAACCAGTCTAAACCAGGACTAAACCAAGTCTAAACCAGGACTAAACCAAGTCTAAACCAGGACTAAATCAGGTCTAAACCAGGACTAAACCAAGTCTAAACCAGGACTAAACCAGGTCTAAACCAGGTCTAAACCAGGACTAAACCAGGTCTAAACCAGGACTAAACCAAGTCTAAACCAGGACTAAACCAAGTCTAAACCAGGACTAAATCAGGTCTAAACCAGGACTAAACCAAGTCTAAACCAGGACTAAACCAAGTCTAAACCAGGACTAAACCAAGTCTAAACCAGGACTAAATCAGGTCTAAACCAGGACTAAACCAAGTCTAAACCAGGACTAAATCAGGTCTAAACCAGGACTAAACCAAGTCTAAACCAGGACTAAACCAGGTCTAAACCAGGTCTAAACCAGGACTAAACCAGGTCTAAACCAGGACTAAACCAAGTCTAAACCAGGACTAAACCAAGTCTAAACCAGGACTAAATCAGGTCTAAACCAGGACTAAACCAAGTCTAAACCAGGACTAAACCAAGTCTAAACCAGGACTAAACCAAGTCTAAACCAGGACTAAACCAAGTCTAAACCAGGACTAAATCAGGTCTAAACCAGGACTAAACCAAGTCTAAACCAGGACTAAACCAGGTCTAAACCAGGACTAAACCAAGTCTAAACCAGGACTAAACCAAGTCTAAACCAGGACTAAATCAGGTCTAAACCAGGACTAAACCAAGTCTAAACCAGGACTAAACCAAGTCTAAACCAGGACTAAACCAAGTCTAAACCAGGACTAAATCAGGTCTAAACCAGGACTAAACCAAGTCTAAACCAGGACTAAACCAAGTCTAAACCAGGACTAAATCAGGTCTAAACCAGGACTAAACCAAGTCTAAACCAGGACTAAATCAGGTCTAAACCAGGACTAAACCAGGTCTAAACCAGGACTAAACCAAGTCTAAACCAGGACTAAATCAGGTCTAAACCAGGACTAAACCAAGTCTAAACCAGGTCTAAACCAGGACTAAACCAAGTCTAAACCAGGACTAAACCAAGTCTAAACCAGGACTAAACCAAGTCTAAACCAGGACTAAATCAGGTCTAAACCAGGACTAAACCAGGTCTAAACCAGGACTAAACCAAGTCTAAACCAGGACTAAATCAGGTCTAAACCAGGACTAAACCAAGTCTAAACCAGGACTAAACCAGGTCCAAACCAGGTCTAAACCAGGACTAAACCAAGTCTAAACCAGGACTAAACCAAGTCTAAACCAGGACTAAACCAAGTCTAAACCAGGACTAAATCAGGTCTAAACCAGGACTAAACCAGGTCCAAACCAGGTCTAAACCAGAACTAAACCAAGTCTAAACCAGGACTAAACCAAGTCTAAACCAGGACTAAACCAGGTCCAAACCAGGTCTAAACCAGGACTAAACCAAGTCTAAACCAGGTCAAAACCAGGACTAAACCAAGTCTAAACCAGGACTAAACCAAGTCTAAACCAGGACTAAACCAGGACTAAACCAGGTCTAAACCAGGACTAAACCAAGTCTAAAACAGGTCTAAACCAGGACTAAACCAAGTCTAAACCAGGACTAAACCAAGTCTAAACCAGGACTAAATCAGGTCTAAACCAGGACTAAACCAAGTCTAAACCAGGACTAAATCAGGTCTAAACCAGGTCTAAACCAGGTCAAAACCAGGACTAAACCAGGTCTAAACCAGGACTAAACCAAGTCTAAACCAGGTCAAAACCAGGACTAAACCAGTTCCAAACCAGGTCTAAACCAGGACTAAATCAGGTCTAAACCAGGTCTAAACCAGGTCAAAACCAGGACTAAACCAGGTCTAAACCAGGACTAAACCAAGTCTAAACCAGGTCTAAACTAGGACTAAACCAGGTCCAAACCAGGTCTAAACCAGGACTAAACCAGGACTAAACCAGGTCAAAACCAGGTCCAGGACCAGTTCTGATCAAGTGGTTTTATGGCACAACTGGAGAACATCAACCTTCAGAATGAAATAGTTAGACTTGAACTTACCCAGTAAGAACCTTGACTGGACAAGGCCTGGACCAGGTCTAAACCAGGTCAGATCTTGAAGGTTCATGGCACCAGTGGAGGACCAGAAAAACCTTCAGAATCAACATCAGGATAAGGGACTCTGGACCCTGAGAACGTTCAGGAAGAGAAGGAGAACCAGAGAAACATCTGGGTTTGTTTTTCCATCAGTTTGTTCTCATCACACTCTCCAACAAGCTCTGCCTCTTCATCCATTTGTTGGGGACAAATGCATTTTTCACCTCTCACCCCCTCACCCTTCACCCCTCACCCTTCACCCCTCACCCTTCACCCCTCACCCTTCACCCCTCACCCTTCACCTCTCACCCTTCACCTCTCACCCTTCACCTCTCACCCCCTCACCCTTCACCTCTCACCCTTCACCTCTCACCCTTCACCTCTCACCCTTCACCTCTCACCCTTCACCTCTCACCCTTCACCTCTCACCCTTCACCCCTCACCCCCTCACCCTTCACCTCTCACCCTTCACCCCTCACCCTTCACCTCTCACCCTTCACCCCTCACCCCCTCACCCTTCACCCCCTCACCCTTCACCTCTCACCCTTCACCCCTCACCCTTCACCTCTCACCCTTCACCCCTCACCCCCTCACCCTTCACCTCTCACCCTTCACCTCTCACCCTTCACCTCTCACCCTTCACCCCTCACCCCCTCACCCTTCACCTCTCACCCTTCACCTCTCACCCTTCACCTCTCACCCTTCACCCCTCACCCCCTCACCCTTCACCCCTCACCCTTCACCCCTCACCCTTCACCCTTCACCTCTCACCCTTCACCCCTCACCCCCTCACCTCTCACCCCTCACCCCCTCACCCTTCACCCCCTCACCCTTCACCTCTCACCCTTCACCTCTCACCCTTCACCTCTCACCCCTCACCCCCTCACCCTTCACCTCTCACCCTTCACCTCTCACCCCCTCACCCTTCACCTCTCACCCTTCACCCCTCACCCTTCACCTCTCACCCTTCACCCCTCACCCCCTCACCCTTCACCCCCTCACCCTTCACCTCTCACCCTTCACCCCTCACCCTTCACCTCTCACCCTTCACCTCTCACCCTTCACCTCTCACCCTTCACCCCTCACCCCTCACCCCCTCACCCTTCACCTCTCACCCTTCACCTCTCACCCTTCACCCCTCACCCCCTCACCCTTCACCTCTCACCCTTCACCTCTCACCCTTCACCTCTCACCCTTCACCCCTCACCCCCTCACCCTTCACCTCTCACCCTTCACCTCTCACCCTTCACCTCTCACCCTTCACCCCTCACCCCCTCACCTCTCACCCCTCACCCCCTCACCCTTCACCCCCTCACCCTTCACCTCTCACCCTTCACCTCTCACCCTTCACCTCTCACCCCTCACCCCCTCACCCTTCACCCCTCACCCTTCACCTGATGTTTGCGCTCACTTCAGCAGTTCATGTGCATATCCACCATACACAATAGTTCTCATCCACCTTCATAGTTCTCATGCATCCTCATAGTTCTCTTGCGCCCTCATAGTTCTTGTGCGCCCTCATAGCTCTAGTGCACCCTCATAGTTCTCGTGTGCCTCACAGTTCTTGTCATAGTTCTCATGCGCCCTCATAGTTCTCGTGCGCCCTCATAGTTCTCGTCATAGTTCTCTTGCGCCCTCATAGTTCCTGTGCGCCCTCATAGTTCCCGTGCGCCCTCATAGTTCTCGTGCACCCTCATAGTTCTCATCATAGTTCTCGTGCACCCTCATAGTTCTCGTCATAGTTTTCGTGCGCCCTCATAGTTCCCGTGCGCCCTCATAGTTCTCGTGCACCCTCATAGTTCTCGTCATAGTTCTCGTGCACCCTCAAAGTTCTTGTCATTGTTCTCGTGCGCCCTCATAGTTCCCATGGGCCCTCATAGTTCCTGTGCGCCCTCATAGTTCCCGTGCGCCCTCATAGTTCCTGTGCGCCCTCATAGTTCTCGTGCACCCTCATAGTTCTCATCATAGTTCTCGTGCGCCCTCATAGTTCCTGTGCGCCCTCATAGTTCTCGTGCACCCTCATAGTTCTCATCATAGTTCTTGTGCGCCCTCATAGTTCCCGTGCGCCCTCATAGTTCCCGTGCGCCCTCATAGTTCTCGTGCAGGCTCCCTTTTCGCCGCTCACGTGCCTCAGACGCGGCGGAACACCTCGAAGAGCGAGGCCACGGCGTGCATCCGGTAAAACAGGTTGAGAGGAATGGCAAAGTTCAGCACTGAGGTCCAGATGACGAAGCCAAACGTTTCCTCCTCCAGTCCGTTATCGTACTGAGGCCGGCATCCGAACGCCGGCAAGATCCAGAACTGCAAGAAACAGGCCGGTCAGGGGAGGGCATCCGATCCACACATATGTTTTAATATGAACATTCATCAACAACAAAACAAAGCAGAACCAGAGCGAGAACAAACAAAACCAAGACATCAAAACTGTGGCCCACAAACTCCAAAACAAACACCCCATCCATCCATCTTCTTCCGCTTTATCCGGGGCCGGGTCCTGGGGGCAGAAGTCTAAACAGGGACTCCCAGACTTCCTCCTCCCCAGACATTTCCTCCAGCTCCTCCAGGGGATCCCGAGGCATTCCCTCCAGCGTGTCCTGGGTCTTCCCTGGGGCCTCTTCCCGGTGGGACATGCCCGAAACACCTCCCCAGGGAGGCGCCCAGGAGGAGCAGCAGCTCTACTCCGAGCTCCCCCCGTGTGACGGAGCTCCTGCCCCTATCTCTAAGGGAGGGCCCAGCCACCCGGCGGAGGAAACTCATTTGGACCGCTTGTATCCGCGATCTTTTCCTTTTGGTCATTGCCCAGAGCTCATGACCATAGGTGAGGTCAGGAACGTAGAGGGACCTGTAAATAGAGAGCTTTGCCTTTGGACTCCTTCTTCACCACAACAGTCCGATCCAACTGTCAATCTCACGCTCCATCCTTCCCCGAGATACTTGAACTCCTCCACTTGGGGCAAGGACCCCTCACCCACCTGGAGAGGGCAAGACACCTTTTTACAGTCAAGAACCATGGCCTCGGATTTGGAGCTGATTCTCATCCCAGACGCTTCACACTCGGCTCAAACCGTCCCAGTGCAGCTGCATGTCCGGGTTTGATGGAGCCATCGGGACAACATCGTCTGCAAACAGCAGAGATGAGATCCTGTAGTCCTCAAACCGGACACCCTCCGACCCCTGAACTCGCCCTCCGACCCCTGACCACACCCTCCGACCCCTGACCACACCCTCTGACCCCTGACTGCGCCTAGAAATTCTGTCCATATAAACTATGAACAGAACCGGTGACACTGGGAACAGGACTTACTGCCGGCAATGCGAACACAGCTCCTGCTCCGGTCATACAGGGACCGGACAGCCCTGAGCAAAGGGCCCCAGACCCCGTACTCCCGAGCACCCCCCAAAGAACACCCTAAGGGACACGGTCGAATGCCTTCTCCAGATCCACAAAGCACATGTGGACTGGTTGGGCAAACTCCCATGAACCCTCGAGCACCCGATGGAGGGTATAGAGCTGGTCCAGTGTTCCACGACCAGGACGGAAACCACTCTGCTCCTCCTGAATCTGAGGTTCGACTATCGGTCGGATTCTCCTCTCCAGTACCTTGGAATAGACCTTATGGGGAGGCTAAGGAGTGTGATCCCTCTGTAGTTGGAACACACCCTCCGGTCCCCCTTCTTGAACAGAGGGACCACCACCCTGGTCGTTAGTCCAGAGACACTGTCCCTGACCGCCACGCGATGTTGCAGAGACATGTCAGCCAAGACAGTCCTACAACATCCAGAGACTTTAGGTCCTCAGGGCGAATCTCATCTACCCCCAGAGCCACCGAGGAGTTTGCCAACAACCTCCCGGAGGTGTGAGTTGAAGACCCTACTGACAGAGGTCTCCGCAAGACGTTCCCAACAGACCCTTACAATGCTTGGGTCTGCCAAGTCTATCCAGGTGGTTATCGGTTGACAACTCTGCCCCTCTCTTCACCCGAGTGTCCAAGACACGCGGTCGAAGGTCAGATGACACGACAACAAAGTCGCTCATTGACCTCCGGCCTAGGGTGTCCTGGTGCCATGTGCACTGATGGACACCCTTGTGCTTGAACATAGTTTTCGTTATGGACAATCCGTGGCTAGCACAGAAGTCCAATAACTGAACACCGCTCGGTTTCAGATCGGGGAAGCCGTTCATCCCGATCACCCCTCCCCAGGTGTCACTGTCATTGCCCTCGTTGGCGTTGAAGTCCCCCAGTAGAACAACGGAGTCCCCGGTCGGTGCACTGTCCAGTACCCCTCCCAAGGACTCCATGAAGGCCGGGTACTCTGCACTGCTGTTCAGGGCGACACAACAGTGAGAGACCTGTCCCCCCACCCAGGGTGAACTCCAACACGTGGCGGCTGAGCTGAGGGCCCACACCAGCCCCGCCTTTCCCCGCGGGCAACACCAGAGAAGTGGAGCGTCCAGCCCCTCTCGAGGAGATGGTTCCAGAGCCCAAACTGTGCGTGGAGGTGAGGCCGACTATATCTAGTCGGTATCGCTCAACCTCCCGCACAAGCTCAGGCTCTTTCCCCCCCAGCGAGGTGACATTCCATGTCCCCAGAGTTAGTCTCTGTGTCCGGAGATGTGGTCGTCGAGGCCCCTGGCGTCGACTGCCGCCCAGATCACTCTGCACCGGCCCCTTATGGATCCCATGGGAGGACGGCCCCATTCGGGCTGTGCCCGGCCGGGCCCCGTGGGGAAAGACCCGGCCACGAGACGCTTTCATCGGTTGATTATGATGTGTGTCCAGTCCTTGGTTGTTGATGCAGTTTGAGGAATCCTTCTCTTTGTAATGGCCTTCTTTCCTCAAGAGTATGATCCAAGGGTATCCATAGTTTCCATAGGAGTCCAAAGGCCCAAATACAGAGTCCTGAAATCAAATGGAATGGCAATGCCAAAAACAGTCTTTTTGTTGATCTCAGTCTAAACTTGTAAACAACAGGACAATCCCAAAACACATGAGAGTTGTTTTCCTCCTGCTGCCACATCCTCTCCAACAGTCTGCATTTCCCTGTGAGTAATGGGCACTTTGACATGGGCTTAGAAAGAAACCAGACACACTTTTCCAACAGAATTCCCTCCAAACATGTGATCCTGTGGTTCTCCAGTGAGATGTACATACAACTTTTTTTTTTTTTAAATAAAAGAAAATATCAATACTGTGACTGGAGTCCGTGACGATATTATCGTATCGATATTTTGAACACAACCCTAATTCATGGTGGTACAATGGAGCACAAATTGCCTGCTGCAGACGATGTTCTATTATATTTGAGGAAACCAGAAAATTCCATCCCCAAAGTTAAATGCAATTCCTTAAAAACTTATTCCTTATTCCTTCCTCTCTTAAGAAAGATCTTGAAAATGGAACCTTATCCCAGAGTTAAGTCTAAGTCAAAGGTTGAAACTATATGTTGGAGAGGATGTGGCAGCAGGAGACGGACTGTTGGAGAGGATGTGGCAGCAGGAGGCAGACTGTTGGAGAGGATGTGGCAGCAGGAGACAGACTGTTGGAGAGGATGTGGCAGCAGAAGACAGACTGTTGGAGAGGACGTGGCAGCAGGAGGCAGACTGTTGGAGAGGATGTGGCAGCAGGAGGCAGACTGTTGGAGAGGATGTGGCAGCAGGAGGCAGACTGTTGGAGAGGATGTGGCAGCAGGAGACAGACTGTTGGAGAGGATGTGGCAGCAGAAGACAGACTGTTGGAGAGGATGTGGCAGCAGGAGGCAGACTGTTGGAGAGGATGTGGCAGCAGGAGGCAGACTGTTGGAGAGGATGTGGCAGCAGGAGACAGACTGTTGGAGAGGATGTGGCAGCAGGAGGCAGACTGTTGGAGAGGATGTGGCAGCAGGAGGCAGACTGTTGGAGAGGATGTGGCAGCAGGAGGCAGACTGTTGGAGAGGATGTGGCAGCAGGAGGCAGACTGTTGGAGAGGATGTGGCAGCAGGAGGCAGACTGTTGGAGAGGATGTGGCAGCAGGAGGCAGACTGTTGGAGAGGATGTGGCAGCAGGAGACAGACTGTTGGAGAGGATGTGGCAGCAGGAGACAGACTGTTGGAGAGGATGTGGCAGCAGGAGGCAGACTGTTGGAGAGGATGTGGCAGCAGGAGGCAGACTGTTGGAGAGGATGTGGCAGCAGGAGGCAGACTGTTGGAGAGGATGTGGCAGCAGGAGACAGACTGTTGGAGAGGATGTGGCAGCAGGAGACAGACTGTTGGAGAGGATGTGGCAGCAGGAGGAAAACCACTATCATGTGTTTTGTGACTGTCCTGTTGCTCTACAGACAGTTTTTGACATTGACATTCCACTTGATTTTAGAACTTATGTACTCGGTCATAAAATCTCCTGCCATGGACATAATAAATGGATACCTTTGGAATGTGCTTTAGGCGGCAGGAAAAAGGCCATAACAAAGACATGGATGACATAATAACAGAAATGAGACAAATGGAAAAAATAACATTCAAACTTGATATGGAAATGGACAAATTTGACCGACTCTGGACTCACTGAGACGTTTAAATGTCTGGGCAGCACCAAGCGGCGATCTGGTTTCCGCCTTCAGCGCCGCCATGTCATGCTGCTGCATTTCATTATTAATGTCACAGATCATAATGGCCAGACGGTGTAAGGATATGTCCCACTTCAGACCAGTGCGAAGCTTTGAGACCCCACTTCAGACCAGTGTGAGCTTTGAGACCCCACTTCAGACCAGTGTGAGCTTTGAGACCCCACTTCAGGCTTGAGTTATCCGTGTTTGCTCATCTCTTGCTCCTCGTTTCTTGGGATTTTGAGGGTAAAACTGTATTTTTCAAGATTTTATGCATAATTTAAACGTGCTGTCAAAGCCAAAATATTAAGTTCAAACCAACTTGAAACCAATAGTTCCAAAGGTCCAGATTCTATTGTGTCTACTTTACTTAAGTGTTTATACAATGCAACTAGTTTTCTACATCTAGATTTAAAAATAAAAGACTTTCCAGGCCAACATCAGCTTGTAAATAAAATAGTCTCATACCATCAACCAAGGCCCAACCTTGATGTCATGGAACCGATACCACCGATATTCAATACCTCATCTCTAATCCGACACACAGGAGACAGTGTTATGGGAGGGCATCAGGGCATACTCACAGAGATGTTGCACATGGTGAGGAACAGGACGATGTTCTTCAGGAGTTTTCTCTTGAGTTGAGTTGGCGGCAATGGCAATGCGGTGCCAACAGCCAAAGGCACCTGAGAGGGCTTTCTGCTGTACACCGGCACACTTTCCTCCAGCTCCTCCAGACCGCGGTCCAAGCCGCGGTCCAGGCAGCGGTCCAGGCCGCGGTCCATGCCGCGGTCCATGCCGCGGTCCATGCCGCGGTCCATGCCGCGGTCCAGACCACGGTCCAGGCCACGGTCAGGGCCACGGTCCAGGCCATGGTCCAGACTGCTTTCCTGCGTCTCATATGCACGGTTTATAATGCCATTATAAAGGGGCGCCAAAGAGGAAGTGACAGAGAAGACCTCAGGTGCAGCGGGCAGCTCCTCGTGCTCTTCCTGTCTGTACAAAGACTCGATGATGAACAGGTTCTGGACGTACTTCTCCAACACAATGAGCAGAGAGTAGAAGCCGTTTGTCCAGCGGTAAGAAGCCGTGCTGCTGCTGCTCAGCACAGACACAATACTGCACCAGGACATGAGCCACGAGCCCACGGCCGAGCCAAACAGCAGCTCTGTGTCCAGCTGCCGAGATGGATTTTTGGACTTGTCGAAGGGGCGGTGCTGTGCGCGGTAGATGAGCAGCCCCACGGCCGCCGCTCCACACATGCTCAGAAGCATCACAATGCCGTAGATGTAAAACATGGACACAGCGGCCAGCCGCGTCTCGTCCGACTGCTCTACGTGTGTGACGTAAACCACAAGAACTGCGATGGTGCTGGCCAGAGCCAGCAGCCCCAGGACAGGGCCCACGCTCAGGCCGTGGCTCAGAGGGAGAAGCCTCCTCTTGGAACTGTGAAGGTCCAGAGTTCGCCCGATGTTCTTCCACATCACAAACAACATGGCCGACACAAAGATGTGGTACTCAATGTTAAAGGGGTAAAGGTAGTACAGGCTGTTGGCGAAGATGGAGCAGGTGGAGGTTGAGCAGTTACACGGTGGCGCTGAGTGGTCTGGAAGAAACAAGAACACAGGGAAGAACCGTCAGAACACAGGGAAGAACCGTCAGAACACAGGGAAGAACCGTCAGAACACAGGGATGAACTGTCAGAACACAGGGAAGAACCATCAGAACACAGGGAAGAACCGTCAGAACACAGGGATGAACTGTCAGAACACAGGGAAGAACCATCAGAACACAGGGAAGAACCATCAGAACACAGGGAAGAACCATCAGAACACAGGGAAGAACCATCAGAACATAGGGAAGAACCATCATAACATGATGAGGAGAGGTCTGCTCTGGTCCTTTAATTAAAGTGTGCAATAAATACAGGCTCAAAAATCATTTTCTGAAATGCACACAAAAACACACTTCTTGAACTGGTAACGCTCTCTCTCTAGGGTGTAGTATTGTCATGTACCTGTAGTATTGTCATGTACCTGTAGTATTGTTGTGTACCAGTAGTATTGTCGTGTACCTGTAGTATTGTCATGTACCTGTAGTATTGACATGTACCTGTAGTATTGTCGTGTACCTGTAGTATTGTCATGTACTTGTAGTATTGTTGTGTACCAGTAGTATTGTAATGTACCTGTAGTATTGTTGTGTACCTGTAGTATTGTCATGTACCTGTAGTATTGTCGTGTATCTGTAGTATTGTCATGTACCTGTAGTATTGTCATGTACCTGTAGTATTGTCGTGTACCTGTAGTATTGTCATGTACCTGTAGTATTGTCATGTACCTGTAGTATTGTCGTGTACCTGTAGTATTGTCATGTACCTGTAGTATTGTCATGTACCTGTAGTATTGTCGTGTACCTGTAGTATTGTCATGTACCTGTAG
This sequence comes from Eucyclogobius newberryi, assembly GCF_026437365.1. Lineage (NCBI taxonomy): Eukaryota > Metazoa > Chordata > Actinopteri > Gobiiformes > Gobiidae > Eucyclogobius > Eucyclogobius newberryi. The sequence goes on from NW_027315868.1 coordinate 607,961, forward strand.
TATTGTCATGTACCTGTAGTATTGTCGTGTACCTGTAGTATTGTCATGTACCCGTAGTATTGTCGTGTACCTGTAGTATTGTCGTGTACCTGTAGTATTGTCATGTACCTGTAGTATTGTCATGTACCCGTAGTATTGTCGTGTACCAGTAGTATTGTTGTGTACCTGTAATATTGTCGTGTACCTGTAGTATTGTCATGTACCTGTAGTATTGTCGTGTACCAGTAGTATTGTCGCGTACCTGTAGTATTGTCATGTACCTCTAGTATTGTCATGTACCTGTAGTATTGTCGTGTACCTGAAGTATTGTCGTGTACCTGTAGTATTTTCGTGTAGCTGTAGTATTGTCGTGTAGCTGTAGTGTTGTACCTGTAGTACTGTCATGTACCTGTAGTATTGTCATATACCTGTAGTATTTTACCTGTAGTATTGTCATGTACCTGTACTATTGTCATGTACCTGTAGTATTGTTGTGTACCTGTAGTATTGTCATGTACCTGTAGTATTGTTGTGTACCTGTAGTATTGTCATGTACCTATAGTATTGTCGTGTACCTGAAGTATTTTATTGTGTACCAGTAGTATTGTCGTGTACCTGTAGTATTGTTGTGTACCTATAGTATTGTCGTGTACCTGTAGTATTGTCATGTACCTGTAGTATTGTCATGTACCTGTAGTATTGTCGTGTACCTGAAGTATTGTCGTGTACCTGTAGTATTTTATTGTGTACCAGTAGTATTGTGGTGTACCTGTAGTAACGCCGTGTACCTGTAGAATTGTTGTGTACCTGTAGTATTGTCATGTACGTGTACCTGTAGTATTGGTCATGTACCTGTAGTATTGTCATGTACCTGTAGTATTTTTGTGTAGCTGTAGTATTGTCATGTACCTGTAGTAATGTCATGTACCTGTAGTGTTGTACCTGTAGTACTGTCATGTATCTATATTATTGTCATGTACCTGTAGTATTGTCATGTACCTGTAGTATTGTCGTGTACCAGTAGTATTGTCGCGTACCTGTAGTATTGTCATGTACCTGTAGTATTGTCATGTACCTGTAGTATTGTCATGTACTTGTAGTATTGTCGCGTACCTGTAGTATTGTCATGTACCTGTAGTATTGTCATGTACCTGTAGTATTGTCATGTATCTGTAGTATTGTCATGTACCTGTAGTATTGTCATGTATCTGTAGTATTGTCATGTACCTGTAGTATTGTCGTGTACCTGTAGTATTGTTGTGTACCTGTAGTATTGTCATGTACCTGCAGTATTGTCGTGTACCTGAAGTATTGTCGTGTACCTGTAGTATTGTCATGTACCTGTAGTATTGTCATGTATCTGTAGTATTGTCATGTACCTGTAGTATTGTCGTGTACCTGTAGTATTGTTGTGTACCTGTAGTATTGTCATGTACCTGCAGTATTGTCGTGTACCTGTAGTATTGTTGTGTACCTGTAGTATTGTCATGTACCTGTAGTATTGTCATGTACCTGTAGTATTGTCATGTATCTGTAGTATTGTCATGTACCTGTAGTATTGTCATGTACCTGTAGTATTGTCGTGTACCTGTAGTATTGTTGTGTACCTGTAGTATTTTCATGTACCTGTAGTATTGTCGTGTACCTGAAGTATTTTATTGTGTACCAGTAGTATTGTCATGTACCTGTAGTATTGTCATGTACCTGTAGTATTGTCGTGTACCAGTAGTATTGTCATGTACCTGTAGTATTGTCATGTACCTGTAGTATTGTCGTGTACCTGTAGTATTGTTGTGTACCTGTAGTATTGTCATGTACCTGTAGTATTGTCGTGTAACTGAAGTATTTTATTGTGTACCAGTAGTATTGTCATGTACCTGTAGTATTGTTGTGTACCTGTAGTATTGTTGTGTACCTGTAGTATTGTCATGTACCTGTAGTATTGTCATGTACCTGTAGTATTGTCATGTACCTGTAGTATTGTCGTGTACCTGTAGTATTGTTGTGTACCTGTAGTATTGTCATGTACCTGTAGTATTGTCCTATAGTATTGTACCTCTAGTATTGTCGTGTAGCTGTAGTATTGTCATGTACCTTTAGTATTGTCGTGTACCTGTAGTATTGTCGTGTACCTGAAGTATTGTCATGTACTTGTAGTATTGTCATGTACCTTTAGTATTGTCGTGTACCTGTAGTATTGTCGTGTACCTGAAGTATTGTCATGTACTTGTAGTATTGTCACGTACCTGTAGTATTGTACCTGTAGCAGGGCTCAGATTAAAGTTTTTCACTTGTATAGCGGCGTTGCTAAACAATCCATTAATTGTATAGCTATTTGATAATTGCATAGCAAAACACGAAAGTGACTAACAATCCACAATTTAACAATTTCCATTGATATAACACGATTATTTATTTAAAATGTATTTGTAAATATTCTATTTAAAAATTGTAAACACTTTTTAAACATTAAAAAAAAAAAAAGATACAGAAAACTTGCAAATAAAATTAGTTGTTGAACAAATTAATCAACACAAAGTCAGATGGCCTTATTTACAACTTTCTTCCATATCAACATCAGATTACTATTTGCAGGAGTCTCATTTACATATTAATTGTCATTACACTCACAAAAAATATGTATTAAGCTTCTGATGGAAAAATAAATGTTGCTGTGGCGTCCATCATGGTGTATTTTATGTGTTATTCAAATTGTACCGCTCTATTTGACGTTCCATTCCATTTTTCATTTTGCTATTTGTTGATGTAGAAGTACTCTCGTCTCGGGTCCGGCTGCACATTCTGATCAGTGTAATTCGCTGCGCCCAAAATACACATCTGATTGTTAAAAACGAGGTTGTGTCACTTGGCAGTGTAAATATGAATATTTTGGCATGTGTATGATCTGCAAAGACTTTTGCGTTTAGGAGCTATTGACCTCGGAAGTCCGACTTTACCGCACGTGGCTCCTCCCACTTTCAGACTCGTGATCTGAGGCAGCAGCAGGACTTGTCATGACAACACAGCGTCCTACATTGTGTCATGCTGTTATTGATGATCGATTGACAAGAGATCAGTACTTTGTAGTAGGCGCTTTGTTTATGCAAGTGAACACGCATTTTTGTATCGCAAAAGCTGCGATACAAAAACACTTTTTTCTGACGAATTCGTCGCATTTGAGAGAAATTGCGTCGCATTTTGCGATGCAATACCGCTTATTCTGAACCCTGTGTAGTATTGTCATGTATCTGTAGTATTGTCATGTACCTGTAGTATTGTCATGTATCTGTAGTATTGTCATGTACTTGTAGTATTGTCGTGTACCTGTAGTATTGTTGTGTACCTGTAGTATTGTTGTGTACCAGTAGTATTTTGGTGTACCAGTAGTATTGTCATGTACCTGTAGTATTGTACCTGTAGTATCTGTATTGTTGTCATGTACGTGTAGTATTGTCGTGTATCTGTAGTTTTGTACGTGTAGTATTGTACCTGTAGAATTGTACCTGTAGTATCGTCATGTATCTGTAGTATTGTCATGTACCTGTATTTTGCGGTGTACCTGTAGTATTGTTGTGTACCTGTAGTATTGTTGTGTACCTGTAGTATTGTCATGTACCTGTATTTTGCGGTGTACCTGAAGTATTGTCATGTACATGTAGTATTGTAATGCACCTGTAGTAATGTCATGTAACTGTAGTATTGTACCTGTAGTACTGTCTTGTATCTGTATTGTTGTCATGTACGTGTAGTATTGTCGTGTATCTGTAGTTTTGTACGTGTAGTATTGTACCTGTAGAATTGTACCTGTAGTATCGTCATGTACCTGTAGTATTGTACCTGTAGAATTGTACCTGTAGTATCGTCATGTACCTGTAGTATTGTCATGTACCTGTAGTATTGTCATGTACTTGTAGTATTGTCGTGTACCAGTAGTATTGTTGTGTACCTGTAGTATTGTTGTGTACCAGTAGTATTTCGGTGTACCAGTAGTATTGTCATGTACCTGTAGTATTGTACCTGTAGTATTGTCATGTACCTGTAGTATTGTACCTGTAGTATTGTCATGTACCTGTAGTATCGTCATGTACCTTAAGTATTGTCATGTATCTGTAGTATTGTCATGTACTTGTAGTATTGTCGTGTACCTGTAGTATTGTTGTGTACCAGTAGTATTTTGGTGTACCAGTAGTATTGTCATTTACCTGTAGTATTGTACCTGTAGTATTGTCATGTATCTGTAGTATTGTCATGTACCTGTAGTATTGTCATGTACTTGTAGTATTGTTGTGTACCTGTAGTATTGTTGTGTACCTGTAGTATTGTTGTGTACCAGTAGTATTTTGGTGTACCAGTAGTATTGTCATGTACCTGTAGTATTGTACCTGTAGTATTGTCATGTATCTGTAGTATTGTCATGTACCTGTAGTATTGTCATGTACTTGTAGTATTGTCGTGTACCTGTAGTATTGTTGTGTACCAGTAGTATCTTGGTGTACCAGTAGTATTGTTGTGTACCTGTAGTATTGCTGTGTACCTGTAGTAATGTCATGTACCTGTAGTATTGTCATGTACCTGTAGTATTGTCATGTACTTGTAGTATTGTCGTGTACCTGTAGTATTGTTGTGTACCAGTAGTATTTTGGTGTACCAGTAGTATTGTCGTGTACCTGTAGTATTGCCGTGTACCTGTAGTTTTGTACCTGTAGTATTGTACCTATAGAATTGTACCTGTAGTATCGTCATGTACCTGTAGTATTGTCATGTATCTGTAGTATTGTCGTGTACCTATAGTATTGTCATGTACTTGTAGTATTGTCGTGTACCTGTAGTATTGTTGTGTACCAGTAGTATTTTGGTGTACCAGTAGTATTGTCATGTACCTGTAGTATTGTACCTGTAGTATTGTCATGTACCTGTAGTATTGTCATGTACCTGTAGTATTGTCATGTACCTGTAGTATTGTCGTGTACCTGTAGTATTGTTGTGTACCTGTAGTATTGTCATGTACCTGTATTTTGCGGTGTACCTGAAGTATTGTCATGTACATGTAGTATTGTCATGTACATGTAGTATTGTAATGCACCTGTAGTAATGTCATGTAACTGTAGTATTGTACCTGTAGTACTGTCTTGTATCTGTATTGTTGTCATGTATGTGTAGTATTGTCGTGTATCTGTAGTTTTGTACCTGTAGTATTGTACCTGTAGAATTGTACCTGTAGTATCGTCATGTACCTGTAGTATTGTACCTGTAGAATTGTACCTGTAGTATCGTCATGTACCTGTAGTATTGTCATGTACCTGTAGTATTGTCATGTACTTGTAGTATTGTCGTGTACCAGTAGTATTGTTGTGTACCAGTAGTATTTCGGTGTACCAGTAGTATTGTCATGTACCTGTAGTATTGTACCTGTAGTATTGTCATGTACCTGTAGTATTGTACCTGTAGTATTGTCATGTACCTGTAGTATCGTCATGTACCTTAAGTATTGTCATGTATCTGTAGTATTGTCATGTACTTGTAGTATTGTCGTGTACCTGTTGTATTGTTGTGTACCAGTAGTATTTTGGTGTACCAGTAGTATTGTCATTTACCTGTAGTATTGTACCTGTAGTATTGTCATGTATCTGTAGTATTGTCATGTACCTGTAGTATTGTCATGTACTTGTAGTATTGTTGTGTACCTGTAGTATTGTTGTGTACCTGTAGTATTGTTGTGTACCAGTAGTATTTTGGTGTACCAGTAGTATTGTCATGTACCTGTAGTATTGTACCTGTAGTATTGTCATGTATCTGTAGTATTGTCATGTACCTGTAGTATTGTCATGTACTTGTAGTATTGTCGTGTACCTGTAGTATTGTTGTGTACCAGTAGTATCTTGGTGTACCAGTAGTATTGTTGTGTACCTGTAGTATTGCTGTGTACCTGTAGTAATGTCATGTACCTGTAGTATTGGCATGTACCTGTAGTATAGTACCTGTAGTACTTTAGTAGAAAAAGCTTCAGTTGTTTCATCTGGACTCAGTTTGAAAAAATAGACATTTCGACTCTCATCCAAGAGTCATTGTCAATAAAAGAATTTAGATCGAGAACTCCGATATTAATACTGTTCTGTGGTAAGACCCGCCCATTGGGAGGAGCCTTCCTGAAGTAGAAAGAGTTGTTTGTTTCAACAGAAACTCCCCCCTTGTATCTACCGAGCTAGCCTATTCAGAATTTTAATGGGCTATTAGAATCCTCTTTGTCTTTGTGAGACCCTGGCTCAACCACCCTGAGTACCTGATTAGCATCTGAATGTCCTCTACCTTTCCAGGGGTTCAGTAACCCATTATAAATAACAGGAAGATTAAACCTTAGCCCTCCATTTCTGTTTAAAGAAGGTCTTTCTTTTTTAACAAAAATAGCTTCCTTGACTCCTCTTTCAAACCATCTTTTCTCCTGCTTAAAACCTTCACCTCACCGTCTTCAAACGAGTGATTAGAGGCTTCAAGATGGAGATGCACGGCGCTCTGTGGACCTGAACTTGTATTTCTTCTGTGCTGATAAAGCCTCTTGTGTAGAGGCTGTTTTGTCTCACCTATGTACCGTTCTTTACAGCTTTCTTCACTGCATTGGATAGAATAAACTACATTGCTCTGTTTTTGAGTCGGCAATTTGTCCTTAGGATGAACCAGTTTTTGTCTTAAAGTGTTTCCTGGTTTAAAATAAACAGGGACTTCATGTTGTCTAAAAATTCTCTGCAGTTTTTCCGACAGGCCAGACACATAAGGGATAGAAACACCCTTCCTTCTCTGTTCAGTTTCCCTTTTGTCCTGCTTCTTGGTTCTCTTCACTCTGTTGAGAGCCCAAGCGGGGTAACCACAGGCTGAGAGGGCATTACGGACATGTTTTTCCTCTTTCCTCTTGCCCTCTGAGCTGGTGGGCACACCTTGAGCTCTGTGTTGTAAGGTTCTGATCACCCCCAGCTTGTGCTGTAGTGGGTGGTTGGAACCAAAGAGCAGATACTGGTCCGTGTGTGTAGGTTTCCTATATACTTCTATTTGGAGTTTCCCGTCCTCTCCTCTGATCGTGGCACAATCAAGAAAGGCCAAGCGATTCTCCTTAGCGTCTTCTCTTGTAAACCTGATATGTGGGTCCACAGCATTGATGTGATCAGAGAAGGTTTCCAGCTCTTGTTTCTTGATTGTTACAAAAGTATCATCGACATAGCGGAGCCACAGTTTTGGGGCGGAGCCTGAGAATGAGGACAGTGCCTTCTTCTCAAAGTGCTCCATGTACAGGTTGACCACTATGGGAGAGACGGGCGAGCCCATGGCACAGCCATGAATCTGTCTGTAAAATTGTCCCCGGAATTGAAAGTAAGTGGTGTTCAGACAGATGTCCAACAGTTTACATATGTGTTCAGGTGTCAGTTTGGTCCTTTCCTGTAGGGTGGTGTCTTCCTGCAGTCTGATCCTCACCGCTGCTACTGCATCAGAGGTCGGGATGCAGGTGAACAGGGACACAACATCATATGAAACCATGAGGTCATCTGGATCCAGTTGGAGATGTTTCACTTTATCCACAAAGTTGTGCGTGTTTTCCACATGATGTACCGAATTCCCCACAAGCGGAGCCAATATAGTTGTTAAATGCTTGGCCACATTGTGAGTGATGGAATCTGTGCTGCACACTATGGGTCTGAGTGGAACCTCCGTTTTGTGTATTTTTGGAAGGCCATAAATGCAAGGCATGGCTTCACCAGGATACAGTCTGTAATACAGAGGCCGGTCTATTTAAACTTCCTCTTTTTCCAACCTTTGTAAACAGTCTATCACTTTCTTCTTGTAGCCACTGGTCGGATCTCTTTTCAAGCGCTCGTATGTGGTCGTGTCCTCGAGGAGGGTGTGGACTTTGGCTTCGTAATCAGCTGCGTTGAGAATCACAGTGCAACGTCCCTTGTCTGCTGGGAGGATGTTGATGCTATGATCTTTTTCCAGTGCTGAAAGTGCTTTTCTCTCTTCAGCTGTGATATTTGAAGGCGGTGGTTTGGCACTCTTCAGGGTCGCTGTGACACGTAACCTCAGGTCTGCAGCCTCCGATTCAGTGTTGTTTCTAATTGCCGTTTCAGTGGCTGTGATGTAGTCCTCTGTAGGGATGTGTTTAGAGGTGACAGAAAAGTTGAGACCTTTAGAGAGCACCTCCTTTTCTGCCTGTGTCAGAACACGATCTGATAGGTTCTTAATCCAATTGTTTTTGCTGGTCGCTAATTTGTCTGTCTCAGTCCTAATGTCTAGCTCGACCTCACCTACATTCTTTTTGTTCAAAAGAATGTTGAACTTCTTGATTTGGCGTTCTTTGCTCTTCCTGTGCTGTGCTTCTTGTGCTGTCTGTGTAAAATCCAGCACTCTTTTGAAAGCTTCTTCAGGGAGTATGCTGGTTAATTTCTCCTGTAAAGTTCCTGTTCTGTCTTTCAATTTATCAATTCTGACGTAGTATTGTCATGTACCTGTAGTATTGTACCTATAGTATTGTCATGTACCTGTAGTATTGTACCTGTAGTATTGTCATGTACCTGTAGTATTGTACCTGGAGTATTGTCATGTACCTGTAGTATTGTACCTGTAGTATTGTCATGTACCTGTAGTATTGTACCTGTAGTATTGTCATGTACCTGTAGTATTGTACCTGGAGTATTGTCATGTACCTGTAGTATTGTACCTGTAGTATTGTCATGTTCCTGTAGTATTGTCATGTACCTGTAGTATTGTACCTGTAGTATTGTCATGTACCTGTAGTATTGTACCTGTAGTATTGTCATGTACCTGTAGTATTGTACCTGGAGTATTGTCATGTACCTGTAGTATTGTACCTGTAGTATTGTCATGTACCTGTAGTATTGTCATGTACCTGTAGTATTGTACCTGTAGTATTGTCATGTACCTGTAGTATTGTACCTGTAGTATTGTCATGTACCTGTAGTATTGTACCTATAGTATTGTTATGTACCTGTAGTATTGTACCTGTAGTATTGTACCTATAGTATTGTCATGTACCTGTAGTATTGTACCTGTAGTATTGTCATGTACCTGTAGTATTGTACCTGGAGTATTGTCATGTACCTGTAGTATTGTACCTATAGTATTGTCATGTACCTGTAGTATTGTACCTGGAGTATTGTCATGTACCTGTAGTATTGTACCTGTAGTATTGTCATGTACCTGTAGTATTGTACCTGTAGTATTGTCATGTTCCTGTAGTATTGTACCTATAGTATTGTCATGTACCTGTAGTATTGTACCTGTAGTATTGCCATGTACCTGTAGTATTGTACCTGTAGTATTGTCATGTACCTGTAGTATTGTACCTGTAGTATTGCCATGTACCTGTAGTATTGTACCTGTAGTATTGTCATGTACCTGTAGTATTGTACCTATAGTATTGTCATGTACCTGTAGTATTGTACCTATAGTATTGTCATGTACCTGTAGTATTGTACCTGTAGTATTGTCATGTACCTGTAGTATTGTACCTATAGTATTGTCATGTACCTGTAGTATTGTACCTGTAGTATTATCATGTACCTGTAGTATTGTACCTGGAGTATTGTCATGTACCTGTAGTATTGTCGTGTTCCTGTAGTATTGTCATGTACCTGTAGTATTGTAC